>NC_133134.1:88287372-88564306 GCF_048418815.1 Hemitrygon akajei | reverse complement strand
AACCGAGCCGGTGAACAATAAATAACCGCTCCCTTCTGCAATAATCAATGGTATATGACCGGTGAACCTCATTCAATCTGGCGGATCGCCTGACCTTGTGGCGCAATGGTTAGCGCGTCTGACTCCAGATCAGAAGGCTGCGTGTTCGAATCACGTCGAGGTCACAATCGCTGCGTCGGTTTTGTCATCAAAATGTCCTTTCCGAAGTTCAACGCAATTTACCCTTCGGAAAGCCACTGGGAGAATTGGAGCTGTGTGGCTGATTTTAGTAATGAAATGCCGTGTCGAAAATAAAATACTGTGTTGAAAAGCAAAATTGTCTTTTCTTTTATTGCAAAACCTGCAGTTGCTGGGAATTTGAAATAAAAAAAAAAAGAAAATAGTGGGAACGTTTAGTACGTCATTCAACAGCGGTTTAAAGAGCTACATTGCGAGTACATTCCGCATTCCTACTATCTCTATGTTATTATATTATAGATAAGAGGTCACCATCCTGACTCAGTGGTGTCAAGAACGGGGATAAAGTTTCCCTTTATCCACTGCACTCATTATGTCCTCAAAGAACTCCAGTAAGTTTGCCAAACAGGACCTGCACTTTCTGAATGCGAGAGAGAGAGAGAGAGAGAGAGAGAGAGGAGAGAGAGAGAGAGAGAGAGAGAGAGAGAGGAGAGATGAGAGAGAGAGAGAGAGAGAGAGGAGAGAGAGAGAGGGAGGGAGGAGGGAGAGAGGGAGGGAGAGAGAGAGAGAGAGAGAGAGAGAGAGAGAGAGAGAGAGAGAGGAGAGAGAGAGAGAGAGGAGAGAGAGAGAGAGAGAGGAAGAGAGAGAGAGAGAGAGAGAGAGAGGAGGGGGGAGAGAGAGAGAGAAGCGCTGATTGTAGGCATTGCACTGGTCCAGTACTTCGTCCAGGCAGAGCTGGTCATAGACATTTGAGAGTTCGTTGGGGGTGTTTTCAAACTGTATGTGTATTCCCATGTTTCTGCAGCAAGACTTCAGGCACTTCTTGTAACGGCCTGACATCCCCTGCTTGGTCAATATCGAACTTGGAAACATTTCACGTGTAATGGGAAGGTGATAGAACATAGAACGATACAGCACAGGTACAGGCCCTTCGGCCCACAATGTTGTGACGACCCTTAAACTCTGCCTCCCATATAACCCCCTCCGCCTTAAATTCCTCCATATACCTGTCTAGTAGACGCTTAAATTTCACTAGTGTATCTGCCTCCACCGCTGACTCAGGCAGTGCATTCCAGCACCAACTACCTTCTGAGTGAAAAACCTTCCTCTAATATCCCCCTTGAACTTTCCACCCCTTACCTTAAAGCCATGTCCTCTTGTATTGAGCAGTGGTGCCCTGGAGAAAAGGCACTGGCTGTCTACTCTATCTATTCCTCTTAGCATCTTGTTTCCCTCTATCATGTCTCCTCTCATCATCCTTCTCTCCAGAGAGTAAAGCCCTAGCTCCCTTAATCTCTGATCATAATGCATACTCTCTAAACCAGGCAGCATCCTTGTAAATCTCCTCTGTACATTTTCCAATGCTTCCACATCCTTCCTATAGTGAGGCGACCAGAACTGGACACAGTACTCCAAGAGTGGCCTAACCAGAGTTATTATAGAGCTGCATCATTACCCCGCGACTCTGAAACTCTATCCCTCGACTTATGAAAGCTAACTCTCCATAAGCTTTCTTAACTACCCTATTTTACCTGTGAGTCAACTTTCAGGGATCTGTGGACATGTATCCCCAGATCCCTCTGCTCCTCCACACTACCAAGTATCCTGCCATTTACTTTGTACTCTGCCTTGGAGTTTGTCCTCTCAAAGTGTACCACCTCACTCTTCTCTGGGTTGAACTCCATCTGCCACTTCTCAGCCCACTTCTACATCCTATCAATGTCTCTCTGCAATCTTCGACAATCCTCTAGACTATCTACAACACCCACCAACCTTTGTGTCATCTGCAAACGTTCCAACCCAGCGTTCTACCCACACATCCAGGTCGTTAATAAAAATCACGAAAAGTGGAGGGTCCCAGAACTGATCCTTGTGGACACTAGTCACAACCCTCCATTCGGAATGTATTCCTCCACCACGACCCTCTGCTTTCTGCGGGCAAGCCAATTCTGAATCCACCTGGCCAAACTTCCCTGGATCCCATGCCTTCTGACTTTCTGAATAAGCATACCGTGTGGAACCTTGTTAAATGCCTTACCAAAATCCATGTAGATCACATCCACTGCACTACCCTCATCTATATGCCTGGTCACCTCCTCAAAGAACGCTATCAGTCTTGTTAGACACGATCTGCCCTTCACAAAGCCATGATGACTGTTCCTGATCCGACCATAATTCTCTAAATGCCCATAGATCCTATCTCTAAGAATCTTTTCCGACAGCTTTCCCACCACAGAAATAAGGCTCACTGGTTGATAATTACCCGGACTATCCAAACTACCTTTTTTGAAGAAGGGGACAACATTCGCCTCCCTCCAATCCCTCCGGTACCATTCCTGTGGACAAACGAGGACATGAAGATCCTAGCCAGAGGATCAGCAATCTCTTTCCTCGCCTCGTAAAGCAGCATGGGGAATATTCCGTCAGGCCCTGGGGATTCATCCGTACTAATGTATTTTAACAACTCCAACACCTCTTCTCCCTTAATATCAACATGCTCCAGAACATCAACCTCACTCATATTATCCTCACCGTCATCAAGTTCCCTCTCATTGGTGAATACCGAAGAGAAGTATTCATTGAGGACCTCGCTCACTTCCACAGCCTCCAGGCACATCTTCCCACCTTTATCTCTAATCGGTCCTTATCTTCACTCCTGTCAACCTTTTCTTCTTCTTCTTCTTCTTCTTCTTCTTCTTCTTCTTCTTCTTCTTCTTCTTCTTCTTCTTCTTCTTCTTCTTCTTCTTCTTTCTTCTTCTTTCTTCTTTCTTCTTCTTCTTCTTCCTCTTCTTCTTCTTCTTCTTTCTTCTTCTTCTTCTTCTTCTTCTTCTTCTAATTGAAGAATGCCTTGGGGTTTTCCCCTACCCCTACTCATGCCCCCTTCTTGCTCTCCTCAGCCCCTTCTTAAGCTATTTTCTTGCTACCCTATATTCCTCAATAGACTCATCCTTGCTTCCTAAACCTCACGTATGCTGCCTTCTTCCATCTGACTAGATTATCCACCTCACTTGTCACTCATGGTTTCTTCACCCTACCATTCTTTATCTTCCTCACCTGGACAAATTTATCCCTAACATCCTGAAAGAGATCCCTGAACACATGTCCATAGTACATTTCCCTGGAAACCATTATCCCAATTCACACCCGCAAGTTCTAGCCTTATAGCCTCATAATTTGCCCTTCTCTAATTAAAAATTTTCCTGTCCTCTCTGATTCTGTCCTTTTCCATGACAATGTTAAAGGCCAGGGAGCGGTGGTCACTGTCCCCCAAATGCTCACCACTGAGAGATCTGTGACCTGACCCGGTTCCGTTACCTAATACTAGATCTAGTATGGTATTTCCCCCTAGTCGGCCTGTCAACATACTGTGACAGAAAACCCGTCCTGGACACACTTAACAAACTCTGCCCCGTCTCAACCATTGGACTAATCAGGTGCCAATAAATATTAGGGAAGTTAAAGTCACCCATGTTATTTTTGCACCTTTCCAAAATCTGCCTCCCAATCTGCTCCTCGGTATCTCTTCTGCTACCTGGGGGCCTATAGAATACTCCCAATAGAATAACTGCTCCCTTCCTGTTCCTGACTTCCACCCGTACTGACACAAAAGAGGATCCTGCTACATTACCCACCCTTTCTGTAGCTGTAATAGTATCCCTGACCACTAATGCTACCCCTCCTCTCCCCCCCCCCCATCCCTTTTAAAGCACTGAATTCCAGGAATGTTGAGAATCCATTCCTGCCCTGGTGCCAGCCAAGTTAAATGGCCACTATATCATAATTCCATGTATGTATCCAAGCTCTCAGTTCATCACCTTTGTTCCTGATGCTTCTTGCATTGAAGTATACGCATTTTAGCCCTTCTACCTTACTACCCTTACGCCCTTTGTTCTGTTTCTCTTTCCTCAAAGCCTCTTTATATGTTAGATTTGGCTTTGCTCCATGCACTATACTTGCAGCTCACGCATGATCTTTATCCTCCTCGACCTCACTAACTGCTCTAACACTCTGGTTCCCCTCCCCCTGCAAATCTAGTTTAAACCCCTCGGAGCAGCACTAGCAAACCTTCCCGCAAGGATGTTAATCCCCTTCCAGTTCAGGTGCAAACCGTCCCGTCGGAACAGGTCCCACCTTCCCTGGAACAAGGCCCAATTGTCTAGAAACATGAAGCCCTCCCTCCTGCACCAACTCCTTAGCCACGTATTTAGCTATATTATCTTCCTATTTCTAGCCTCACTAGCACGTGGCACGGGTAACAATCCTGAGATTGCAACCCTGGAGGTCCTGTCTTTCAACTTTGCACCTAACTCCCTAAACTCTCTTTGCAGGACCTCCTCCTTCTTCCTATACACATCATTGGTCCCTACATGGACCATGACATCTGGCTGCTCACCCTCCCTCTTGAGAATACTGAGAACTCGATCCGAGATATCACGGACCCTGGCACCAGGAAGGCATAAGCCATCTGGGATTCTCGATCTTTCCACAGAACCTCTTATCTGTCCCCCTAACTATCGAATCACCGATCACTACTGCTCTCCTGTTTTCCCTCCTTCCCTTCTGAGCTGAGGGTCCAGTCTCGGTGCCAGAGACGCAACCACTGCAACTTGTCCCTGGTAGGTCGTCCCCACCAACAGTATCCAAAACCGTATACTTATTATTGATTGGAACGGCCACAGGGGTGCTCTGCTCATTCTGCCTATTCCCCTTCCCTCTCTTAACAGTCACCCAGCTACCTGTCTCCTGACTATCTTCCTCTAACTCCTGTGTATTTCTGCTTCTGCCTCCAGAATGATCCGAAGTTCATCCAGCTCAAGCTCCAGTTCCCTAACTCGGTTTGTCAGGAGCTGATAACTATGACACCATGAAGACAGCTATGTAAAGATATAGACCATGGAACCCAGCTGGGCGCGATAGATGAAAAGGAAATATGCAATTCAGTCAGCTGTTCGGAAGCAAAAGCTGTTGAAAGGTTTCTACACAGTCTCAGATAATATATTTCTGTACAATTTGTTCACTTCGGTACCACTTGAAGCTGACGACGCCTTGATGCACGAATGCACACCCAAGGAATAATTCACAGTAGGGGTGCGTCAACTTAAACACAGCAGGCCGGCAACTAAAGTTCTGCAAACCGAGCCTGTGAATTATAAATAAACGCTCCCTTCTGCAATAATCAATGGTATATGACCGGTGAACTTCATTCAAGCTGGCGGATCGCCTGACCTTGTGGCGCAATGGTAGCGCGTCTGACTCCAGATCAGAAGGCTGCGTGTTCGAATCACGTCGAGGTCACAATCGCTGCGTCGGTTTTGTCATCAAAATGTCCTTTCCGAAGTTCAAAGCAATTTACCCTTCGGAAAACCACTGGGAGAAGTGGAGCTGTGTGGCTGATTTTAGTAATGAAATGCTGTGTCGAAAATAAAATTCGAAAATAAAATACTGTGTTGAAAAGCTAAATTGTCTTTTCTTTTATTGCAAAACCTGCAGTTGCTGGGAATTTGAAATTAAAAAAAAGAAAATAGTGGGAACGTTTAGTACGTCATTCAGCAGCGGTTTAAAGAGCTACATTGCGAGTACATTCCGCATTCCTACTATCTCTATGTTATTATATTATAGATAAGAGGTCACCATCCTGGCTCAGTGGTGTCAAGAACGGAGATAAAGTTCCCCTTTATCCACTGCACTCATTATGTCCTCAAAGAACTCCAGTAAGTTTGCCAAACAGGACCTGAACTTTCTGAGTGCGAGAGACAGAGAGAGAAAGAGAGTGAGAGAGCGAGGAGGTGGAGAGAGAGAGAAGCGCTGATTGTAGGCATTGCACTGGTCCAGTACTTCGTCCAGGCAGAGCTGTTCATAGACATTTGAGAGTTCGTTGGGGTGTTTTCAAACTGTATGTGTATTCCCATGTTTCTGCAGCAAGACTTCAGGCACTTCTTGTAACGGCCTGACATCCCCTGCTTGGTCAATATCGAACTTGGAAACATTTCACGTGTAATGGGAAGGTGATAGAACATAGAACGATACAGCACAGTACAGGCCCTTCGGCCCACAATGTTGTGCCAACCCTTAAACTCTGCCTCCCATATAACACCCCCCCGCCTTAAATTCCTCCATATACCTGTCTAGTAGACGCTTAAATTTCACTAGTGTATCTGCCTCCACCGCTGACTCAGGCAGTGCATTCCACGCACCAACCACTCTCTGAGTGAAAAACCTTCCTCTAATATCCCCCTTGAACTTTCCACCCCTTACTTTAAAGCCATGTCCTCTTGTATTGAGCAGTGGTGCCCTGGAGAAAAGGCACTGGCTATCTACTCTGTCTATTCCTCTTAGCATCTTGTTTCCCTCTATCATGTTTCCTCTCATCATCCTTCTCTCCAGAGAGTAAAGCCCTATCTCCCTTAATCTCTGATCATAATGCATACTCTCTAAACCAGGCAGCATCCTTGTAAATCTCCTCTGTGCATTTTCCAATGCTTCCACATCCTTCCTATAGTGAGGCGACCAGAACTGGACACAGTACTCCAAGAGTGGCCTAACCAGAGTTTTATAGAGCTGCATCATTACCCCGCGACTCTGAAACTCTATCCCTCGACTTATGAAAGCTAACTCTCCATAAGCTTTCTTAACTACCCTATTTACCTGTGAGGCAACTTTCAGGGATCTGTGGACATGTACCCCCAGATCCCTCTGCTCCTCCACACTACCAAGTATCCTGCCATTTGCTTTGTACTCTGCCTTGGAGTTTGTCCTCTCAAAGTGTACCACCTCACACTTCTCTGGGTTGAACTCTATCTGCCACTTCTCAGCCCACTTCTACATCCTATCAATGTCTCTCTGCAATCTTCGACAATCCTCTAGACTATCTACAACACCACCAACCTTTGTGTCGTCTGCAAACGTTCCAACCCAGCGTTCTACCCACACATCCAGGTCGTTAATAAAATCACAAAAAGTGCAGGTCCCAGAACAGATCCTTGTGGGACACCACTATTCACAACCCTCCAATCCGAATGTACTCCCTCCACCACGACCCTCTGCTTTCTGCAGGCAAGCCAATTCTGAATCCACCTGACAAAACTTGGATCTCAATCCCTGGATCCCATGCCTTCTGACTTTCTGAATAAGCCTATCGTGTGAGACCTTGTCAAATGACTTACTAAAATCCATGTAGATCACATCCACTGCACTACCCTCGTCTATATGCCTGGTCACCTCCTCAAAGATCTCTATCAGTCTTGTTAGACACGATCTGCCCTACTCAAAGCCATGATGACTGTCCCTGATCCGACCATAATTCTCTAAATGCCCATAGATCCTATCTCTAAGAATCTTTTCCGACAGCTTTCCCACCACAGAAGTAAGGCTCACTGGTCGATAATTACCCGGACTATCCAAACTACCTTTTTTGAAGAAGGGGACAACATTCGCCTCCCTCCAATCCTCCGGTACCATTCCCGTGGACAACGAGGACATAAAGATCCTAGCCAGAGGATCAGCAATCTCTTTCCTCGCCTCGTAAAGCAGCATGGGGAATATTCCGTCAGGCCCCGGGGACTCATCCGTACTAATGTATTTTAACAACTCTAACACCTCTTCTCCCTTAATATCAACATGCTCCAGAACATCAACCTCACTCATATTGTCCTCACCGTCATCAAGTTCTCTCTCATTGGTGAATACCGAAGAGAAGTATTCATTGAGGACCTCGCTCACTTCCACAGCCTCCAGGCACATCTTCCCACCTTTATCTCTAATCGGTCCTTATCTTCACTCCTGTCAACCTTTTCTGCTATTTGGCCGGTGAACCTCACTCAGTCCGGCGGATCGCTTGACCTCGTGGCGCAATGGTAGCGCGTCTGACTCCAGATCAGAAGGCTGCGTGTTCGAATCATGTCGAGGTCACAATCGCTGCGTCGGATTTTGTCATCAAGATGCTTGCTGCGTGTCCTCTCAGTTGTTCTTTCCGGAATTCAACGCAATTTACCCTTCAGAAAACAGCTGGCATAAGTGGACCTGTGTGGCTAATTTTAATAATGAAATGCCGTATCGAAAATAAAAAATCGTCTTGTCGAAAAACAAAATCGTCTTTTCTTTTATTGCAAAATCTGCAGTTGCTGGGATTTTGAAATAAAAAAAGAAAATAGTGGGAACATTCAGTAGGTCATTCAGCTTCGGTGGAAAGAAGCTACATTTCCAGCACTTACCGCGTTCCCACTATCTCTGCATTATTATGAAAGGTCACCACCCTGACACAGTGTTGTCAAGAAAACAACCTCTGCCTCAACGACGCAAAAACAATGGAGCTGGTTGTGGAGACAGGTTAACCCCAATTGACATCAATGGATTTGTGGTTGAAAGGGTGAACAGCTTTAAGTTCTTCAGCAGACACATCGCCGAGGATCTCACCTGGTCTGTACAAACCGGCTGTGTGATGAAAAAGGCACAACAACGCCTCTTTCACCTCAGACGGTTGAAGAAGTTTGGTATAGGCCCACAAATCCTAAAAACTTTCTACAGGGAGAGCATCCTGACTGGCTGCATCACTGCCTGGTATGGGAACTGTACTTGCCCCAATCGCAGGTGTCTGCAGAGTGGTGCGGATAGCCAATCTGTAGATGTGAACTTTCCATTATTCAGGATATTTACAAAGACAGGTGTGTAACAAGGGCCGGAAGGGTCATTGGGGAACCGAGGCACCCCAACTACAAACTTATCCAGCTGCTGCCCTCCTGGAAACGGCACCATGGCATAAAAGCGAGGACCAATAGGCTCCGGGACATCAGACTGATTAATTCATGCTGATACAATTGTATATCTATGTTATATTGACTGTCCTTTTTCAATGTAACATAACACATGGAACAGTACAGAACATCACAGACCCTTCAGTCCACAACAATTAGCTCAACTTTTATCCTGTTCTAAGATCAATCGAAGTCTCCCCTCCCACAGAGCCCTCCAATGTTCACATTTTCACCAGATCGAAGAAGGGTTTAATGTTGCGTCAGAGAGGAACGGCTTCTGAGAAAGATGCAAAATTTGCATTGAGTGAATGAAAAGAAAGATGTACCAACTCCTCTGCCAAATACACGTTTGCACAGTATTTATCTACCATGCAGGTAGCTTGTGCCCAGCCTTCGGTTCTAGTGATTCATTCATAATTCAACACGTCAGATTGGTTTTAAGGGTGTATGAGTCCTTCAACATGTAGCCAGATAAAATAGGAAGTTCATGGCGAGGATTGTGGTGAATCGTCAGAAGAATTTCAGATTTCGGTGAAGATTGGTCTATTGTCAGATATACCGGGGTAGAAAGAATCCCCACAAAAAAGACAATGCACAGTACATAGGAATAGTAAAGATTTCAATAAATGTAATAAAAGCAAAACAACAGATTTGTTCGAAGATTGCACTGCAATCTGAAGTATTGCAAAAAATGCTAACATGTTGATAATGGTAGTTTGCATACCAGGTACCAGGGTCCGGGATGTTTCTGATCGCGTCCACGATGTTTGGAAGTGGGAAGGAGAACAGCCAGAGGTCGTAGTACCTATTGGTACCAACGACATACATACGAAAAGTGAAAAGGTCCTGAAAGCAGACTACAGGGAGTTAGAAAGGCAGTTGAGAAGCAGGACGACCAAGGTAGTAATCTCGGAATTACTGCCTGTGTCACGTGACAGTGAGTATAGGAATAGAATGGGCTGGAAGATAAATGCGTGGCTGAGGGTTTGGAGCGGAGGCTGGCATTCAGATTTCTGAATCATTGGGACCTCCTCTAGGGTAGGTGTGACCTGTAAAAAAAAAGGACGGGTTACACTTGAATCTGTGGGTGACCAATATCCTGGCGGGGAGGTTTGCAAAGGCTGTTGGGGAGAGTTTAAACTAGAATTGTTGGGGGCGGGAACCGAACTGAAGAGATTGAGGAAGAGATTATGTTGAAAGGTTGGAGCGACTGGGCTTGTATACGCTGGGATTTAGAAGAATGAGAGGGGATCTGATTGAAACATATAAGATTATTAAGGGATTGGACACACTGGAGGCAGGAAGCATGTTCCCGCTGATGGATGAGTCCAGAACTAGAGGCCACAGTTTAAGAATAAGGGTTAGGCCATTTAGAACAGAGATGCAGAAAAACGTTTTCACCCATAGTGTGGTGGATATGTGGAATGCTCTGCCCCAGAAGGCAGTGGAGGCCAAGTCTCAGGATGCTTTCAAGAGAGAGTTAGATAGAGCTCTTATCGATAGCGGGGTCAAGGGATATGGGGAGAGGGCAGGAACGGGGTACTGATTGTGTATGATCAGCCATGATCACAGTGAATGGCGGAGCTGGCTAGAAGGGCCGAATGGCCTACTCCTGCACCTACTGTCTATTGTCTATTGTCAAGTCACAAATTATGCGGGTGAACGATTACCTTGGTCTCAGGTCGGTTGGCTTTTACAGGATTCCCAGTGAATGCGGAGCAGCATATATCGGCCAGACCGGACGCAAGGAGGGGATCCGCATCAAGGAGTACAGGAGGTGTATCGGTTTGGGTTACCGGAGAAATCAGCGGTGGCCGAACGTTACATTCGCAAAGGCCAGAGGATTGACTTCGACGGCACAAAACAACGGCGCCGCGCCAGTGGTTTCAGGGACCGCATGGTAAAAAAAGCCATTGAAATAAAACTAGAGGAAAAAATCTGGAACTCGATTGTAAACAGTATAACCATATAACCATATAACAATCACAGCACAGAAACAGGCCATTCCGGCCCTCCTAGTCCGTGCCGAACTCTTAATCTCACCTAGTCCCACCTACCCGCACTCAGCCCATAACCCTCCACTCCTTTCCTGTCCATATACCTATCCAATTTTACCTTAAATGACACAACTGAACTGGCCTCTACTACTTCTACAGGAAGCTCATTCCACACAGCTATCACTCTCTGAGTAAAGAAATACCCCTCGTGTTTCCCTTAAACTTTTGCCCCCTAACTCTCAAATCATGTCCTCTCGTTTGAATCTCCCCCACTCTCAATGGAAACAGCCTATTCACGTCAACTCTATCTATCCCTCTCAAAATTTTAAATACCTCGATCAAATCCCCCCTCAACCTTCTACGCTCCAATGAATAGAGACCTAACTTGTTCAACCTTTCTCTGTAACTTAAGTGCTGAAACCCAGGTAACATTCTAGTAAATCGTCTCTGCACTCTCTCTAATTTATTGATATCTTTCCTATAATTCGGTGACCAGAACTGTACACAATATTCCAAATTTGACCTTACCAATGCCTTGTACAATTTTAACATTACATCCCAACTTCTGTACTCAATGCTCTGATTTATAAAGGCCAGCGTTCCAAAAGCCTTCTTCACCATCCTATCTACATGAGACTCCACCTTCAGGGAACTATGCACTGTTATTCCTAGATCTCTCTGTTCCACTGCATTCCTCAATGCCCTACCATTTACCCTGTATGTTCTATTTGGATTATTCCTGCCAAAATGTAGAACCCCACACTTCTCAGCATTAAACTCCATCTGCCAACGTTCAGCCCATTCTTCTAACCGGCATAAATCTCCCTGCAAGCTTTGAAAACCCACCTCATTATCCACAACACCTCCTACCTTAGTATCATCGGCATACTTACTAATCCAATTTACCACCCCATCATCCAGATCATTTATGTATATTACAAACAACATTGGGCTCAAAACAGATCCCTGAGGCACCCCGCTAGTCACCGGCCTCCATCCCGATAAACAATTATCCACCACTACTCTCTAGCATCTCCCATCTAGCCACTGTTGAATCCATTTTATTACTCCAGCATTAATACCTAACGACTGAACCTTCTTAACTAACCTTCCATGTGGAACTTTGTCAAAGGCCTTGCTGAAGTCCATATAGACTACATCCACTGCCTTACCCTCGTCAACATTCCTCGTAACTACTTCAAAAAATTCAATAAAGTTTGTCAAACATGACCTTCCACGCACAAATCCATGCTGGCTACTCCTAATCAGATCCTGTCTATCCAGATAATTATAAATACTATCTCTAAGAATACTTTCCATTAATTTACCCACCACTGATGTCAAACTGACAGGTCTATAATTGCCAGGCTTACTTCTAGAACCCTTTTTAAACAATGGAACCACATGAGTATGTGAGAGCGGAAAACGGATTGGATGAGGACTAAACAATCAGGAGGGACGGACTACGGGGGTATAAATACCACCGGAATAGACATGCCCAGGCATAATCTTTGAAGAAGATGGCAGAGTTTGTCATCGAAACGTTGGTGATCATCGATATCTCTACACAGCTAGGAACCGGAGAAGTCTATTCGTCAGTTATGCTGGGAAAACACGAGGTCCTTTTTCGCATGAGAGAGGAGTTCGCCACAATTGATTGGAAAAGACCATTGGCAGGGATGATGGCAGAACAGCAATAGCAGAAAATTCTGGAAGCAATTCGAAGGTACATCTCAAAGAGGAGGAAATATTCTGAAGGGAAGAAGACATAACCATGGCTAAGAAGGGAAGTCAAAACCAACATCCCTTCCATTGGATATCGCAGAGGGTGGATTGGAATTTCCTGACCGACAGTCGTCACGTCTATTGGAATGAAATGGAAACAACCTACAGCATTGTCTCCTCAGCAGTTCTCTCGTGTGCTTTTTGATTTAGAGGATGCCTGACAATATAGCTATCCCAATTTTTCTTCTACATTTAGGGAGAATGTACAGGAGCTTGAAAATCCAGACGACCAGTCTTAAGAACAGCGTTTACTCCAGTGATGTCCGACTTCTGAACCAATCACCTGTTTCGCATCCCCTTTCTAGAGGAGCGGCCGCGCTTTTGGACTCTTTGCCTCTCTCGATTTGCCATTATCGACATATTAGCATTGGTTTTGCTATACTTCAAATTGCAGTGCAATCTTTGGACAAATCTGCTGTTTTGCTTTTATTACATTTATTGAAATATTTACCATTAACATGTAAATTGTCTTCATTATGAGGATTCTTTCTACCACGGTATTATGACAATAAGCCAATCTTGACCGAAATCTGAAATTTTTCTGATGAGTCACCATAATCCTCGCCATGAACTTCCCATTTTATCTGGCTACATGTTGAAGGACGCATATATCCTTAAAGCCAATCTGACGTGTTGAATTATGAATGAATCACTAGACCCGAAGGCTGGGCACAAGCTACCTGCATGGAAGAAAAGTACTGCACAAACGTGCATTTGGCACAGGAGTTGCTACATCGTTTTGGGCCGGAAGGCCTGTGATGTGCTGTACTGTTCTATATGGTATGTTACATTGAAAAATCTGTTATTGGGCAGGCACTGTCTTCCATTGGCTTTACAAAGGAAGATGGAATTGAATTGACTTTATTACTTACATCCTTCATATACATGAGGAGTAAATCTCTTTGCCTTAGGACTCCGTCTAAAT
This sequence comes from Hemitrygon akajei, assembly GCF_048418815.1. Classification (NCBI taxonomy): domain Eukaryota; kingdom Metazoa; phylum Chordata; class Chondrichthyes; order Myliobatiformes; family Dasyatidae; genus Hemitrygon; species Hemitrygon akajei. Next base: position 88,550,672 of record NC_133134.1, on the reverse strand, counting down.
ATGCTGTTTATATTAATTTATATTAAATAGCATGTTCAAAAGGACAGTCAATATAACATAAATATACAGTTGTATCAACATGAATTAATCAATCTGATATCCTGGAGCAAATTGGTCCTGGCTTTTATGCTACAGTACCGTTTCCCGGATGGTAGCAGCTGGATCAGTTTGTGGTTGGGGTATCTTGTGTCCCCAATGACCCTTCGGGCCCTTCTTAGACGCCTGTCTTTGTGAATGCCTTGAATAGTGGAAAGTTCATATCTACAGATGTGCTGGGCTGTCCGCACCACTCTCTGCAGAGTCCTGGGATTGAGGGTATTACGTACCCGTGACATGACAGTGGTGTACTTGTCACGTGACAGGTATTGAAGCTATACTGGACTTGAGGTAATGGTCTTGTGATGGTGGAGTGACGTCATTTTCCCGCCAGTAGAGGTCATGTGACAGGTTTTTTTACAGGGTATAAAAGGAGGACCCCTCCCTGTGAGGAGGGGCAGTTCGTGGCTGGATTTGCCATGTTGACTTCATGCCACTGCGTGATTTAATGTTATGACGCAGTTTAGTTGAAAGATGAAGTTTTATCTAATGCCTAAAGTTTGAAAGGTCATTGCCAGCAGTTTCTTTACAATACTGCTAGTTGAAAGTCAGTGGAGAGTGATGATCGGAGTTCGGGAATTAAAGATCGAGGAGAATCGATTTCGACGTTGAAACAGGTTCGACCTTGTTTGATCCTTATTCGGAAGGAATTCGTTGACTGTTCTCGTGTCAATCCCTGTGAAATATCAGAAAGGATTGAGAACAGGGTTGTAAAGGAAAGGTCAGTGCCTTTAAGCCGTTTCATTTCGTTACGTAAATTCTTCGTGGGAAACGTTCGATTTGGGAACCTAAACAACACGACGTGAAAGAGAATTTAAATCGTCTTAAAAAGTCTCTCCCTTAAATGGACTGTGAGCATTTTGAACTTTTGGCAATACTATTTTGAAGAACTGTTTTTGCAACATTGCTTAAAGAACTGTTTAAGCTTCATAGCTTTAAGAACTGTTTAAGCTGCCGCACAGCAGCTGATTTCCGGTTACTTTAGTGATTTGTTTACTTTTGGGGGGTTTGTTTTCAGTGTTTAATAAACGTGTTATTTGTTATAAAAACCCCTGCCTAACTCATATATTTATTGTTGCCTGAATCCGTAACATAAATATGGGGGCTGCGTCCGGATTGGATCATTTGAGTTTAAAAGCTTGTTAACTTTTGAGTCGGTGTTTTGGAAACGGGAATACTTGATTCTTTTGTTTGATTGGCTTGTGAGTGGTATTCAGCAACAATGAATATTGATGAGTTTCTGGTTTCGCCAGGCGCGGAGTTGCTAGTGAAGGCGGAAAAAACTGAGGTGTCTGAGATAGGTAGTAGATTGCAGCTTAAAGGTATTTTGAACACTACATCAAAGGCTGTAATACAGAGAACATTCGGGTGTTTTTGATGAATCGACTTTAGAGTCGTTTCCTATAAGTAGTCTGGAGATGCAGTTGCAAATCGAACAAATGAACTTGGAACGAAGTAAAGCAGAATTGGAGCGTTGTAGGTTAGAAGCTGATCAGAAAAAAAGGGAACTTGAATATGCAATGACGGAATTAAGGTCTGGGAATCAGTCTTCTGGTTCTAGAAAGCCTTTTGTTGCTAGTCAAGAAATTAAATTGGTCCCTCCATTTAGTGAAACAGAAGTGGAAAGATATTTCCAACATTTTGAAATTATTGCTCGAATGTCAGAGTGGCCGAAAGATAAATGGTCAGTGTTGTTACAGAGTGTAATTAAAGGCAAAGCACAACAAGTTTACAGAGCTTTAACTGCTGCGGAAGCATTAGATTATGATATTGTGAAAATGCATATCTTAAAAGCATACGAATTAGTCCCAGAAGCGTATAGAGAAAGATTCAGAAGTTTGAAGAAATCTGTGGAAAAGACTTATGTGGAATTTATCAGCCTATGATAAAGCTGTGTGTTTTGAGAGATATGTTTCTTCTAAAAATGTAAATGAGGACTATGATACATTGAAAGAGCTAATTTTAATGGAGGAATTTAAAAGAAGCATTCCTGTTGAAGTAAGGACCTACTTAAATGAGAGGGATACTGATAAATTGTAGGACTGTGCTAGATTAGCTGATGAGTATGTTTTAATCCATAAGAATAAATTTCCTCAGGGCAGAATTTTTAAGAGGAAAAATAATACGGAGACTCAAGGTAAATCAGAAATTAAATCAGGTTAATGAGAAAGGTAAGGAGGAAGGAAAACCTGTGAAGGAAAGACAGTTTGGTCTTATTTGTAACTATTGTAGGAAACCTGGCCATGTAATAGCTAACTGTTTCAGATTGAAGAAGAAAGAGAAGGAAGCAGTTCCAGATGCTTGTGTGCAACACACTGAAGCACCTGTAAAATTACAGGGTTTGGTAAACACAAATGAGGTTTTGTTAGAGTCTGACCAAGTTAAAAAGGGATATGATCATTTTATAACTGAAGGGTTTGTATCCTTGAAAGAAGGATCTACTCTGGTGCCAATAAAAATCCTTAGGGATACTGGAGCTTCTCAATCACTGATGTTAGACAGTGTATTGAAGTTTAATGAAGAGAGTAATACTGGTGAGGTAAATTACATAAGAGGTGTTGGGAGTGATTTTATGCCTGTACATTTGCATAAAGTAAATTTAAAGTCAGGGTTAGTTACAGGATTTGTTAAAGTAGGATTACAGCATAGCTTACCTGTGAAGGGCATTCCTTTATTGTTAGGTAATGACTTGGCAGGTGGACAAGTTTTTCCTGAAGCGCATTTGACAGTGGAGTCAGAGGAACCAGAGATGAATTCTAACACAGATTCTTCCTGTGTTGTGACTAGAGCTATGGCTAAAAAGATTGATGCGCAGAATGAGGTTGTTACTCATGACTGTTCAACTCAGGATTCGAGTTTTGAAGATGTGTCAGAGACTTTCTTACCTTCGTTGTTTGAACAAGATTCTTGGAGTAAGTCTGACTATGAAGATTTATCTCTGTCTCGGAAGGAGATGATAGCAGAGCAGAATAGAGACCCTGAGATTATAAAATTAAGAGAACAAGCTTTACTAGATAGTGAAATTGAGAAGCTGCCAGTAGGATATTACTTGGAAAAAGGAGTGTTGATGAGGAAGTGGAGATCACCTACAATTCCTGCAAGTGAGGAATGGAATATTGTTTCCCAGGTAGTTGTCCCTAAAGTTTATCGAAATGAGATTTTGACTTTAGCTCATAGTGTGCCTTTAGGTGGAAATCAAGGGGTAAGGAAAACTGTGGACAAGATTTTAAAACATTTTTACTGGCCTGGTCTAAGAAAAGATGTGGCGATGTTTTGTAAAACGTGCCATACTTGTCAAATTGTGGGTAAACCAAATCAAGTTACACCAGTTGCTCCATTACAACCTATTCCAGCATTTGGTGAACCATTTTCTAAAGTTATTGTAGATTGTGTTGGTCCATTGCCAAAGACAAAAACTGGTTATCAGTATTTGTTGACTATCATGTGTACTTCGTCTAGGTTTCCAGAGGCAGTACCACTTAGGAATATAAAAGCTAAAACTGTGACAAAGGCCATTATAAAATTCTTTACTTATTTTGGATTACCTAAGGAAATACAAACTGATCAAGGCAGTAATTTTATGTCTGGATTGTTTCAACAGGTAGTTTATAAATTGGGAGCTAAGCAAATCACTTCATCTGCATACCATCCGGAATCGCAAGCTGCCTTGGAGAGGTTTCATTCTACCCTCAAGAATATGATTAGGACATATTGCGTGGAAAATGAAAGTGATTGGGATGAGGGTATAAACTTACTTTTATTTGCAGTAGGGGAATCGGTACAGGAATCTTTAGGTTTTAGTCCATTTGAACTTGTGTTTGGGCATTGAGTTAGAGGACCTTTAGCTTTATTAAAAGAACAGTGGATTAGTAAGGAAATACACACTAATTTGTTGGACTATGTTTTGAAATTTAAGGACAGGTTGCATAAAGCTTGTAGCTTAGCTAAGGAAATTTTAAAATTGGCTCAGGAGAAAATGAAAACTTGATATGATAAAGAAGCTAGGATGAGGATGTTTAAGCCTGGAGATAAGGTGTTGGTTCTTTTCCCAGTGCAAACAAATCCTTTACAAGCTAGATTTCATGGTCCTTATGAAATTGTGCCTAAAATCAATGATGTGGATTACGTGATAATAACTCCAGATCGTAGAAGGTCAACACAACTTTGCCATATAAATATGATTAAACCATATTTTGGGAAACAATCTGATACTGTGACTGTTGTGGTTAGTGAGAATGAGTTTGATTTAACTAGGAATATGATAGATGATTCATCTGAATCTCATTCTAAATCCAACATTGTTTTTGTTAGGTTACCAAATTCAACCATTCTGGAAAATATTGATGAGAAACTAGCACATTTACAGCAAGAGCAGAAACAGCAGATGAAGGAATTAATTTTTAAATATAAGGATTTGTTTCCAGATGTTCCGAGAAGGACTACTATAGCTTCACATGATGTAGATGTTGGAGATGCCAAACCTATTAAACAACACCCATATAGGATGAACATAGAAAAATGTGAACTTGCTGAGAAAGAAATTAAACACATGTTAGAGAATAATATTATTAGACATTCTAACTCGAATTGGAGTTCACCATGTGTCATGGTGCCAAAACCAGACGGTAGTATTAGGTTTTGTACGGACTATAGGAAGGTGAATGCTGTAACGAAATCAGATGCATATCCAATTCCTAGAGTAGATGATTGTGTAGATAAAGTTGGAAAAGCAGAGTTGCTTACAAAGATTGATTTATTGAAAGGGTATTAGTGTGTCCCGTTAACAGACAGAGGTAGAGAGATTTCTGCATTTGTAATTCCATCTGGGTTATATGAATATAATGTTCTTCCATTTGGGATGAAGAATGCACCAGGTACTTTCCAGAGGATGATTAACTCTGTGATTCAGGGATTGAAAGATACTGATGCTTATATTGATGATTTAGTGACAGGAACTGATACTTGGGAAGCACACATTATTGCGGTGGAGAAATTGTTTGAAAGGCTTTCAAAAGCTAACTTAACTATTAATTTAGCTAAGAGTGAATTTGGACATACCACTGTGACTTACCTTGGTTATGTTGTGGGTCAAGGTAAGGTAGCTCCTGTTCAGGCAAAAGTTCAGGCAATTTTAGAGATTCCCACTCCAACGGGAAAAAAAAAACTCTCAGAAGATTCTTGGGGATGGTAGGATATTATCGAAAATTTTGGAAGAATTTCGCTAATGTTGCCCTTCTATTAACTAACCTTTTGAAGAAGAATGTGAAGTTTGTGTGGACAGTGCCTTGTTAAGAAGCATTTGAAAAATTGTAAACAATGATATGTCAACAACCAGTGCTTAAAGCACCTGACTTTGAAAAACCTTTTTCATTAGCTGTAGATGCTAGTGATGAGGCTGCAGGAGCAGTATTAATGCAAAGGAATGAGGGTGATGAGGTTGATCATCCAGTAGCTTACTTTTCTAAGAAATTTAATAAGCATCAAAGAAACTATTCGACAATAGAGAAAGAATTGTTACCTCTTGTTTTAGCTTTGGAATATTTTGAGGTATATGTTGGCACAACTCAAAAGCCACTTATTGTTTACACTGATCATAATCCGTTAGTTTTTCTGAGTAAGATGAAAAACAAAAACAGAAGATTATTAAATTGGAGTTTGATGTTACAAGAGTACAATATTGTGATAACTCATATTAAAGGTAAAGATAATGTGGTTGCTGATTGCCTATCTCGATGTTGAATGTACAATGTAATTTTTTTAATGGAGTCGTTTTTTTTACAATTGTAACACTCCTACTGTATTGTGAGTTGTAAGATGTTATATGGTGATACTGTATTGTATATTATGTATGTTATAAAATTTATACATTTGTTTTTCTTGTAAGTAATTTTTTAAATTTTTGTTCTTGACAGACCAAAAATGTTTTTTTGGAGGGAGGTGTTACGTACCCGTGACATGACAGTGGTGTACTTGTCACGTGACAGGTGTTGAAGCTATACTGGACTTGAGGTAATGGTCTTGTGATGGTGGAGTGACGTCATTTTCCCGCCAGTAGAGGTGTGACAGGTTTTTTTTTACAGGGTATAAAAGGAGGACCCCTCCCTGTGAGGAGGGGCAGTTCGTGGCTGGATTTGCCATGTTGACTTCATGCCACTGCGTGATTTAATGTTATGACGCAGTTTAGTTGAAAGATGAAGTTTTATCTAATGCCTAAAGTTTGAAAGGTCATTGCCAGCAGTTTCTTTACAATACTGCTAGTTGAAAGTCAGTGGAGAGTGATGATCGGAGTTTGGGAGTTAAAGATCGAGGAGAATCGATTTCGACGGTGAAACAGGTTCGACCTTGTTTGATCCTTATTCGGAAGGAATTCGTTGACTGTTCTCGTGTTAATCCCTGTGAAATATCAGAAAGGATTGAGAACAGGGTTGTAAAGGAAAGGTCAGTGCCTTTAAGCCGTTTCGTTTCGTTACGTAAATTCTTCGTGGGAAAAGTTCGATTTGGGAACCGAAACAACACGACGTGAAAGAGAATTTAAATCACCTTAAAAAGTCTCTCCCTTAAATGGACTGTGAGCATTTTGAACTTCTGGCAATACTATTTTGAAGAACTGTTTTTGCAACATCGCTTAAAGAACTGTTTAAGCTTCATTGCTTTAAGAACTGTTTAAGCTGCCGCAACAGCAGCTGATTTCTGGTTACGTTAGTGATTTGTTTACTTTTGGGGGATTTGTTTTCAGTGTTTAATAAACGTGTTATTTGTTATAAAACCCCCTGCCTAACTCATATATTTATTGTTGCCTGAATCCGTAACAGGGAAGTACACTTCCCATACCAGACAGTGATGCTGCCAGTCAGGATGCTCTCAATGGTGACCCTGCATAAAGTTTTTCGGATGTGTTGGCCTATGCCAAACTTCTTCAACCGTCTGAGGTGAAAATGGTTTGTTGTGCCATTTTCACCACACAGCTGGTGTTTACAGACCACGTGAGGTCCTCGGTCATTTGCCTGCTGAGGAACTTAAAGCTGTTCACCCTCTCAATCCCAGATGTCAATAGGTGTTAGCCCGTCTCCTTTCCTCCTGCAGTCCACAACCAGCAACTTTGGTTTTGCTCTGTTGAGGCCACTGTGTCAGGGTGGCGACCTCTTATAATAACGTAGAGATGGTGGGAACGTGGTATGTGCTGGAAATGTAGCTCCTTTCCACCGATGCTGAATGACCTACTGAATGTTTCCACGATTTTCTTCTTTATTTCAAATTCCCAGCAACTGCAGGATTTACAATGAAATAAAAGAGGATTCTGTTTTTCGATACAGTATTTCATTTTCGATACGGCATTTCATTGTTAAAATTAGCCACACAGCTCCACTTCTGCCAGCTGTTTTCCGAAGGGTAAAGTGCGTTAAATTCAGGAAAAGAACAACTGAGCGGACACGCAGCAAACATTTTGATAACAAAATCCGACGCAGCACTTGTGACCTCGACGTGATTCGAACACGCAGCCTTCTGATCTGGAGTCAGATGCGCTACCATTGCGCCACGAGGTCAGGCATTCCGCCGGATTAAGTGAGGTTCTCCAGCCATATACGAGGGGTGATTGATAAGTTCGTAACCTAAGGTAGAAGATGTCCATTTTAGAAAACCTAGCGCATTTATTTCAACATAGTCCCATCCTACATTTACACATATAGTCCAGCGGTCGTGGAGCATACAGATCTTGGACCTCCAGAAAGTGTCCACAGACGGGCGATTGATAAGTTTTTGGCCTAAGGTAATAATTTTCGCTCGTTAATCAAAGTACAAAGAACCGCTCTAAGTTAGGAGACGTGATGGTGGTTATAATAGTTGCGGTCTTATGAGAGGCACGACTGTGGGGACGTGAGGACGTTAACGAGTTAGACCGGCTGAAAGAATTGAAAGGAGATCAGTTTTTTCTTCAACACACACAAAAAACGCTGGTGGAACGCAGAAAAAGCACTGTCGACGTTTCGGGCCGAAACGTCATTTTTTTCTTCAGCGGTTTGATCGAAGAACGACTGCGCAGGCGCGTGGACGTCATCGCGTTAGAACCGTGGGAAGAATTGCAAAATATAGAGTATAAAAATATAAAAAATATAAAAATATAAAGCTTTATAGAGTGGGCTCTGGTGTAGAGGAAGTTGGAGTCGAGACAAGGTAAGTTACTTGTGAAGAATAGAAATAGGTAGTATGTCTGTTCTGTACTGGGTGTCGGATGTGGGATGTCTGGGAGACAGTTGGCCTCCCGGACGGGTCCATCTGCGCCTGGCGCGTCGAGCTAGAGCTTTCTGGGGACTGGGTTAGGAAACTGGAGATGCAGCTCGATGACTTTCGTTTGGTCAGAGGTGGTGAGGAGGTGATAGATAAGCGTTATAGGCAAGTAGTCACAGCGGGACCTGAGGAGATAGATAAGCGAGTGACAGTCAGAAGGTGGAAGGGCAACAGTCAGATTATAGGAGTACCCCTGACGTTTCCGCTGACAACAACCTTAACAACCCCGCCGCAATTGAACTGTATCACACGTTTCACATTCCGCTCATGGTCCTGTGTGTTCCTTCCTGTGTGTGCAAGTGGGAAATTTCAATCCGAAAGGTAAAGAAAAAGAAACAGTACTGTGTAATTAGAAAGAAATAAACGGAGAGAGAGAGAGAGAGAGAGAGAGGAGAGAGAGAGAGAGAGAGAGAGAGAGAGAGAGAGAGAGAGAGAGAGAGAGAGAGAGAGAGAGAGAGAGAGAGAGAGAGAGAGAGAGAGAGAGAGAGAGAGAGAGAGAGAGAGAGAGAGAGAGAGAGAGAGAGAGAGTGAGAGAGAGAGAAGCGCTGATTGTAGGCCGGTCTAAAGACACAAGGACGATTAGAACACAGTGGGATTACTTGCGTATATTTACAATTAATGTATGTGGCATTGCACTGGTCAAGTCCTGTCATGGTCCGGTCCGTGAAATCCGCATTTCGGTTCATGGTCCGGTCCAGTTCCTTATTCCAGGTTGTCCGGGTTTCCCCAGTTTCTGTTGAGGCAGCTGATTCTTGTTTGGGCTAGCCTCATAAATAGCTTCAGGATTCAGCCTCTGGATGCTCGATTGTTCCTGTCCAAACCCCTGTATGTATCCCTTCCCTTCACCTTCCTCCTGGAGCCTTGCCTCGCCTCACCTCGCCTTCTCTCTGCCTGGAGCCTTGCCTTGCCTCGCCTCGCCTTGCCTCTGCCTGGAGCCTTGTCTCGCCTCACCTTGCCTGTGTCTGGAGCCTTGCCCTGTTTGGAACTGTCTCTCTGTGTCCATGCCTTCGCTAGGTAGGTCCGACCGTTTTGCAGCCATCTAGTATTGGGAACTGTCTCGTCGTGTTCAGCGTTCTGTGTTATGAGTCCCGCTCCTACGTCCTGTACCCAAGGAGGGTTCCCAGCTCGGTGTTCCATGTTCCTGTTTCTCCCTCGGCTCTGTGTTCTCGTTATGTTCATGTGCCTCGTCCAGCATAGGAGTGCCTCGCCCAGCCCGGTGCTGGGATTCCCCTTGTCCTGTGCTGGGGTTCCCCTTGTCCTGTCCAGGAGTCTCACGTCCAGTCCTGTTGTCTATCCCTTGACCTAGGCTCTGGGTTCTCGTCATGTCTATGTGTCTCGCCCAGCACAGGAGTCCCTTGCCCAGCCCGGTGCTGGGATTCCCTCGTCCTGTGTTGAGATTCCTTTGTCCCGTCCTGTGCCTCTCTTCGTCCTTTAGCCTCGTATTGTCCTCGCCTGGTTCTGGAGTCCGAGCCCGAGTCAAGACCTAGGTTCTGGGTCCTTGTCCAGTCTCTGGCTCGAAGTTCAAGCTCAGGCTTTTACTTCCTGGTTCTATGTCCTGGTTCCGCTGTCCTGGTCAAGTCCTAGCCCAGGCCCGGAATCCTTGTCTTATCCTGGGCCGGTGTCATGTCCAGTGTCCTTTCTTCCCCATTTTCCTTGCTTCCTTCTCACGCCTAGTCCTGCTCCTGGTACTTCAGTGTCTGTGTCTTGCATTTGGGTCCATTCCCAACGCCCCCCGCATGACAAGTACTTCGTCCAGCCGGACGTGGTCATAAACGTTTGAGCGTTTTTTGGGGTGTTTTCAAACTGTAAGAGTATTCCTATGTTTCTGCAGCAAAGCTTGGGGTATTTGATGTCAATGCGAACGTAACGGCCTGCTTGGTCAATATCGAATTTGGAAACTTTCATATGTAATGGCAACGTGATAACTGCGACACTACGAAGACGGCTCTGTAAAGATACAGACTATGGAACCCAGCTGGACGTAAAAGATGAAAGGGAAACATGAAATTTCAGTCCGCTGATCGGAAGCAGAAGTTGTTGAAAGGTTTCTACACAGTCTAATTTCTGTCCAACTTGTTCGCTTCCGTACCAAATGGAGCTGACGACGCCTTGATGCAAGAATGCACACCCAAGGAATAATTCACAGTAGGGGTGCGCAACTTAAACACAGCAGGCCGGCAACCAAAATTCTGCAAACCGAGTGGGTAAACAATAAACAAACGCTACCTTCTGCAATTATCAATGCTATATGGCCGGTGAACCTCACTCAATCCGGCGGAACGCCTGACCTTGTGGCGCAATGGTAGCGCATCTGACTCCAGATGAGAAGGCTGCGTGTTCGAATCACGTTGAGGTCACAAGCGCTGCGTTGGATTATGTCATCAAAATGTTTGCTGAGTATCCGCAACGCACTTTACCCTTTGGAAAACAGCTGGCAGAAGTGGAGCTGAGTGGGTAATTTTAACAATGAAATTCCGTATCGAAAATTAAATACTGTGTCGAAAAACAAAATCGTTTTCTTGTTTTATTGCAAAACTTGCAGTTGCTGGGATTTTGAAAGAAAAAAAAAAGAAAATATTTTGAACACTCAGTGGGTCATTCAGCATTGGTGGAAAGGAAATACATTTCCAGCACATTTCACATTCCCACCATCCTGACACAGTGGTATCAAGAAAACAACCTCTCCCTCAAAACAAAGGAGCTGGTTGTAGACTGCAGGAGGAATGTAGACGGGCTAACCCCTATTGACATCAATGGATCTGGGGTTGAGAGCGTGAACAGCTTTAAGTTACCCGGTATCCACATCACCGACGACCTCACGTGGTCTGTACACACCAACCGTGTAGTGAGAAAGGTACAACAGCGCTCTTTTCACCTCAGATGTTTGAAGAAGTTTGATATGAGCCCACAAATCCTACGAACTTTCTACAAGGTCACAACTGAGAGCATCCTGACTGGCTGCATCACTGCTTGGTATGGGAACTCTGCAGAGTGGTGCGGACAGCCCAGCACATCTGTAAATGTGAACGTCCCCGCATTTCAGGATATTTACAAAGCCAGGTGTGAAAAAAAGGGCCCGAAGGGTCACTGGGGACCCAAGTCACTCCAATCACAAACTGATCCAGGTGCTACTATCCGGGAAATGGTACCGTAGCGTAAATGCAAGGGCCAATAGGTTCCGGGACATCAGATTGATTACTTAATGCTGATACAACTGTATATCTATGTTATATTGACTCTCGCTTTGTACATGCTATTTGTTATAAATTACTATAAATTGCATATTTAGACAGAGTCATAAGGCAAAGAGTTTTACTCCTTATGTATATGAAGGATGCAAGTGATAAAGTCAATTAAATTCAATTTTCCTTCGTAAAGCCGATGGAAGCCACCACCTGCCCAATAGCAGATTTTTCAATGTAACATAGCACACAGGAGAGTACAGCATATCACAGGCCCTTCGGTCCACAACGATTATCTCAACTTTTAGCCTGTTCTAAGATCAATAGAAGTATCTCCTCCCACAGAGCCCTCCGATGTTCACATTTCCACCAGATCGAGGAAGGGTTTAATGTTGCATCAGAGAGGAACGGCTTCTGAAAAACATGTAGAATTTGCAGTGAGTGAATGAAAAGAACGATGTACCAACTCCTGTGCCAAATGCACGTTTCCACAGTATTTATCTTCCATGCAGGTAGCTTGTACTCAGCCTTCGGGTCTAGTGATTCATTCATAATTCAACACGTCAGACTGGTTTTAAGGATATATGCGTCCTTCAACATGTAGCCAGATAAAATGGGAAGTTCATGGCGAGGATTATGGTGACTCGTCAGAGGAATTTCAGATTTTGGTGAAGATTGGTCTATTGTCAGATATACCGGGGTAGAAAGAAAACAATGTACAGTACATGATAATGGTAAATATTTCAATAAATGTAATAAATTAAAAAAGGTTTGTCCAAAGATTGCACTGCAATCTGAAGTATTACAAAAACAATGCTAATGTGTCGATAATGGCAAATCGAGAGAGTCAAGGAGTCCAAAAGCACAGCCGCTCCTCTAGGAAGGGGATGCGAAACGGGTGATTGGTTCTGAAGTCTGATAGCACTGTTCTTAAGACTGGTCGTCTGGACTTTCAAGCTCCTGTACATTCTCCCTAAATGTAGAAGAAAAATTCGGATAGCTATATTGGCAGGCATTCTTTAATATCAAAAAGCACACATGAGGGAACACTATAGATAGAATTTGGAGCGATTTCCATAATAGGACTCTTCTTATCGATGTCGGGTTGGCCGTTGTCTGGGTGGATGGTGAGGGAAGATAGGGGAGCGCCCTTGGCCCTGTCGATCAGGAAATTTCAATCCACCCTCTGTGACATCCAATGGAAGAGATATTGGACGGTAAGTCCTGTAAAGTAGGTTCAAAGACAAGCTGTAAAGGATCTGATATAAACCTGGAGCTTGTTGTAAGAAAGCTTATCTTTATTGACAGCAATGTGCTATCTTCTTTAAAAGTATTCGAGTTACCGATAAGGCATATATTCCTTTTACCTTGAAATGAACATGTTTAATCTTTGCCATCATTTTCTGAGATCCATACAGAGGCAGTGTCGGAAGATCTTTACTAAGGCAGTTTTGACTATCAGAATTTTCAACCTGTGTATATGGGAGGTGAGGACCTCGATAAAATCACTGTCACTGAAGAGATAGTGATGAGCAAACTAGAGGGCCTGAAGGTAGAAAAATCCCCTGGTCCTGGTGGGATGCATCCCAGGGTACTGAGGGAATTGGCGGAGGTTATAGTAGTAATCATTTCTCAAAACTCTCTAGACTCTGGGCAGGTCTCAGCGGATTGGAAGACAGCAAATGTCACGCCACTTTTTTAAAAGGGATTTAGGCAAAAGACTGGCAACTATAGGCCAGTTAGCTTAACGTCTATAGTCGGGAAAATGCTTGAAGCTGTCATTAAGAAAGAAATAGCGTAACATTTAGATAGGAGTGGTTCCCATGAGACAGATGCAGCATGGATTCAGAAAGGGCAGGTCCTGTTTGACGAACCTACTGGAGTTCTTTGAGGACATAATGAGTGCAGTGCATAAAGGGGAACTTTATCCCCTTTCTTGACACCACTGTGTCAGGATGGTGACCTCTTATCTATAATATAATAACATAGAGATAGTAGGAATGTGGAATGTACTGGCAATGTTGCTCATTAAACCGCTGTTGAATGACGTACTAAACGTTCCCACTATTTTCTTTTTTTTATTTCAAATTCCCAGCAACTGCAGGTTTTGCAATAAAAGAAAAGACAATTTTGCTTTTCAACACAGTATTTTATTTTCGACACGGCATTTCATTACTAAAATCAGCCACACAGCTCCACTTCTCCCAGTGGCTTTCCGAAGGGTAAATTGCGTTGAACTTCGGAAAGGACATTTTGATGACAAAACCGACGCAGCGATTGTGACCTCGACGTGATTCGAACACGCAGCCTTCTGATCTGGAGTCAGACGCGCTACCATTGCGCCACAAGGTCAGGCGATCCGCCAGATTGAATGAGATTCACCGGTCATATACCATTGATTATTGCAGAAGGGAGCGGTTATTTATTGTTCACCCGGCTCGGTTTGCAGAACTTCAGTTGCCGGGCCTGCTGTGTTTAAGTTGACGCACCCCTACTGAGAATTATTCCTTGGGTGTGCATTCGTGCATCAAGGCGTCGTCAGCTCCAAGTAGTACGGAAGCGAACAAGTTAGACAGAAATACATTTTCTGAGACTGTGTAGAAACCTTTCAACAGCTTCTGCTTCCGATCAGCTGGCTGAAATTTCATTTTCCCTTTCATCTATTACGCCCAGCTGGGTTCCATGGTCTGTATCTTTACATAGCCGTCTTCGTAGTGTCGTAGTTTCCAAGTTCGATATTGACCACGCAGGGGATGAGAGGCCGCTAAAGCAAGTGACTGAAGCCTTGCTGCAGAAACGTGGGAATACACTTAGTTTGAAAACACCCGAACAAACCCTCAAACGTCTATGACCACGTCTGGGTGGTGGAAGTACTGGACCAGGGCAATGCCACATACATTAATTCTAAATGTACACGATTGATCCACTATGTTCTCATTGTCCCTATGTCTTTAGAGCCGCCTGCAGGCAGCGCCTCGCCTCCTCGTGAGTATCCCCTTCTCTCTCTCTCTCTTTCTCTCACCGTTTATTTCTTTCAAAGGATGTGATGCCTTCATATCTCCCCATCCCGTCGCCGAGCTGCGTGCTTAGATGCCTATACCTGGAACGGGAGGAACGATGGGAAATGCCCCTCTCCCTCCGCCCCACTCCCTTCTCCACCCGCCTTCCCACCAGCAGCGTGGCTGGAAACATCCACTATTGACATTTTTAGTTGTCTTCTGTTGGTTTGTAAAAGACTCTCAATCCTCCATTCCCAGTAATTTTTCCTCTATTATATATTCTAACTTTGGCTTTTATGTCTGCTTTGATTTATCCTGTTAGGCACGGTTGTGTCATCTTTCCTTCAGAATATTTAGAACCATAGAACATTTCAGCACAGAAACAGGCCTTTTGGCCCTTCTTGGCTGTGCTGAACCATTTTTCTGCCTAGTCCCACTGACTTGTACCTGGACCATATCCCTCCATACACCTCTCATCCATGTACCTGTCCAAGTTTTTCTAAATGTTAAAAGTGAGCTCGCATTTACCACTTCATCTGGCAGCGCATTCCACACTCTCACCACTCTGTGTGAAGAAGGACCCCCCCCCCCCATGTTCCCTTTAAACTTTCCCCCTTCACCCTTAACACATGTCCTCTGGTTTTTCTCTCCCCTAGCCTCAGTGGAAAAAAGCCTGCTTGCATTCACTCTATCTATACCCATCATAATTTTATATACCTCTATCCAATCTCCCCTCATTCTTCTACGCTTCAAGGAATAAAGTCCTAACCTATTCAACCTTTCTCTCTAAGTCAGTTTCTAACATCCTTGTAACCTTCTCTGCACTCTTTCAACCTTATTAATATCCTTCCTGTAATTCGGTGACGAAAAACTGCAGACAATACTCCAAATGCCTTATGCAACCTCACCATAACATGCCAACTCTTATACTCAATACTTTGATTTATAAAGGCCAGTGTACCAAAAGCTCTCTTTACTACCCTATCTACCTGTCACGCCACTTCTAGGGAATTTTGTATCTGTATTACTAGATCCCTCTGTTCTACTGCACTCCTCAGTGCCCTACCATTTACCTTGTATGTTCTACCTTGGTTTGTCCTTCCAAAGTGCAGTACCTCACACTTGTCTGTATTAAACACCATCTGTAATTTTTCAGCCCATTTTTTCAGCTGGTCCAGATCCCTCTGCAAGCTTTGAAAATCTTCCTCACTGTCCACTACACCTCCAATCTTTGTATCATCAGCAAATTTGCTGATCCAATTTACACATTATCATCCAGATTGTTGATACAGATGACAAATAACAATGGACCCAGCACTGATCCCTGTGCACACCACTAGTCACAGGCTTCCACTCAGAGAAGCAATCCTCCACTACCACTCTCTGACTTCTCCCATTGAGCCAATGTCTAATCCAATTTACTACCTCTCCATGTATACCTAGCGACTGAATCTTCCTAACTAACCTCCATGCGGGACCTTGTCAAAGGCCTTACTGAAGTCCATGTAGACACCATCTCCCTTCATCCACTTTCCTTTTAACCTCCTCGAAAAACTCTAATAGATTTGTTAAACATAACCTACCACGCACAAAGCCGTGTTAACTCTCCCTTATAAGTCCCTGTCTATGTAAATACTTGTAGATCCTATCTCTTAGTACTCCTTTCACTAATTTACCTACTATTGACGTCAAACTTACCGGCTTATAAATTCCCGGATTACTTTAAGAGCCTGTTTTAGAGCCGGTTCTCTTGATTTCCTTCCACCTCCATTTCCTGCAGAAAAAGACCTCGACCCACACCAGTGTCCGTCACAAAAGCCGCTCCCCCTGCATTCTGTAGAACCTTCTCCCAGTTTCACCCTCCTAATTCAATGACACACAGGTTCCTGTGCATCCCTTATCTTTACCGGTAACCCAAACACTGCTTCTACCAGAAAACCTTACATGACATATCCAGCAACATTACGTACAACTTCATCTACGAAGCCTTATATTACCGAAACACATTTTCTTTTTCGCTTTTCTAAATCTCTGTCTCTCTCTCTCTCCTCTCATCCTCTCTCTCTCTCCTCCTCATCTCTCTCTCTCTCTCTCTCTCTCTCTCTCTCTCTCTCTCTCTCACTCTCTCTCCTCACGCTCTCTCTCGCTCTCTCTCTCCTCTCCTCTCCCTCTCTCCCCCTATTTATCTACCTATCTCTATCTTTCTTCTACTCCTCTCTTTCTCTTTCTGATGCTCCGGTAGGTGTCACTCCTCGTGCTTCGAACTTTTAGCATTGTTGCCTCAAGCGGAACGAATTGGTTCCGGTTCTTTTAGTGGCTTGGTGGTACTGTGGTGGAGGTTTTAAAACGGTGGATTTTGGCTCCAGTCTCTGAGGAGATGTAAGTTCAAATCCTACCGTCACCAAGATTAAATTTTCCTCTGTGTTTTGACAAGCTGATCTTTGGGCGGTCAGTCACAGCCGATTTTTACCTCTTAACTGAAATCCTGATTCTCGTTGACTGTTCCAGTAATGAACACATCCAGGAATTTTAAAAAGAAAATGCATATTGCACAGGTACTGCTGCAGCTAAACACCAGGGTTCATGATATATGCTAGTGGTATTAAATATAATTCTGATTCTGTCTCTACTTCAAAGGGAAACGAGAAAAGAAGAATTGCAGACAATGTTCAGTAACCAGTGAGCGACGTTCGGTGAATAAACAACAGAGAGGTGCATCGACCGCGACCGTGTAATTTGAAATGGAATGAGTATAATTCTGCCGCAAAGCTGCTTGGGGATTCGTGTGATAGACTTGATAATTTAAACGCTACAAGATTCCTAGCAGGGGTTGCGAGTTTCTAGAAGGCCAGTGACATCGTGTGTAATGATATATATGACAAGATTGCGCAGCCGACTCGTCGCAATCGCCGTGAGGACAAAATCAAAAAAACTCTCAGGCCCCAACTTGAGCTGTCCCCCGTCATCTCAGAGGCACTTCCGCCGCGGTACCAAGTCGGCACGGCAGTACAATGTTGGTCAACATGGTGACGAGAGTCGACGGATGGAGCAGGTTGTTGCGAAGTAAGATGCGAGCTGTGCCTCTCTTACCAATTGCTTGTCGTAAAATCAGCCTTTAAGTAGGGTTGGAAACTTTCAGACTGCAAATCCGAATTCCGCATCGGGCACATTCAAAGTAATTACAGTACAGTTAGCGACTGAACAACCAAATAAAAGAGGCTCCTTGCTGACTACAGAACAAATAGAATCAGACAGGAACCATCACTGACGTGTTCCAAAATCCTATATCTACCTAAGATGGAAATGACAATTTCGTCAAGTGAAAAAATGATGATAACGGCGAGACTGCCGAATCCTGCTGAAATAGACTGCAAACCAAGTCGCTGTGCCATTTATCCATGATCCGAGCCTGTTTACGCCTATGCATTTGCGTCTGCAGAGGTGTGTACTCCGTCAGTCAGCTCGGATTGGCAACAACTCCTCCACAATCTCTCTCAGCACAAGTGTACTACAAGACCACGTTCTGATCCGCCCGCTCTACCTGCTTCATAATTATGAATATGAGACTAAACACAGCTCCAATGACTTATGTCAGATTTCCGACGACACCACTGTCCAATTTAATAATAAATTAACTTCGAACTTCGTTTTGTACGCTGGTACTGTGCAGACACGTGTGTGCGTAAGGTTATGTCTTGAAATACATCTGCGTGTACAAACGAGTCTATACATTTCATTGGCCACTTTATTAAATACCAATGTGCACCTACACATTGATTACAGTATCAATATCTAATTCTTTTTGAGTCACAAATTACGGTTTGATGTAAGACAATGAATACAGCACTCCCTCCCGCGTTTTATTTTAACCCAATCTTCTATCTTGTTCTGTAACTCAAGATACATTGACATGGTGCACCGCATCTCCAGGTCCAGAAACATTTATCACTCTTAATCTGGCAGGCTACTGAAGCAGGGTAGAAAACTCACTCATGTCAACTCTGAACTATACCTGGAACGGGCAAAACGATGGGGGGATGTCCCCTCTCCTTCCGACCCTCTCCCTTCTCCACCGCCTGCCCACCACCAGTGCGGCCTGGAAACATCCACTATTGACATTTTTTAGTTGTCTTCCGTTGGTTTGTAAAAGACTCTCAAACCTCTAAATTCTCAGTAAATTTTGCTCTATTATATGTCCTCTCTGACTTTTATGTTGGTTTTGACTTCTCTTGTTAGCCACGATTATGTCATCTTCTGTTCAGAATATTTCTTTCTCTTTGAGACGTGCCTTCGAATTTCTTCTCGAAGTTTCCCCTATTGCTGTCTGTCAATCTTTGCCAATCCTTGCCACTGTTCTTTTCCGATCAATTCTGGCCAACTCCTCTGGAGACTCTCGGGGCCCGATATAGTTTTCGTTTGGTTAATCAAAGTAGAAAGAACCGCTCTACATTAGGAGAAGTGATGGCGGTTGTTATAGTTGGGGTATAAGTCCGTGTAAGTGAGTTTCCGATAGACGCCATGTCAGAGGCTACCATCCGGTTTCCGGTATTAGAATGTCCACGAACGAAAGGGAACCATTCTTCTTCATCTCCTTCGTAAACTGAATGTTTGGATGTATGCTGTTCATCTGATCCGGAACTGTTGGAATGGCCGTAATCTATGAGGCCACACTATGAAGGCGTTTTACCAAAGGAAAAGGTTTCACTCTAAGTAAGTACTGGAATTCGATTGTAAGCATCGTGGAAGAGTGGAAGCCTGATTGGATGGGGGACTAATCAATCGGGTAGCTCGTACTATGGGTGTAACGGACCAGAATTAAACGTCGAGGTAAACCGGAGTCAATGAAAACAAGGTCGCAGTAAGATTAACCATTTACTGTTCACTCTTCACATTAACGTATGGTGAAAACTGTTGATAAAACAATACAAGATTGGTACAGTGTTTGTTTCCTTCTAAATATCACATTTACATTGTGAATACTTGCAAAGGTAAAACTACTACAATAACTACATTACATTAAAGTGCAGCATACAGTCAGAATCTACCTGCTCCATTGACTGCTTTAAATACACTTCAACACAAACTATCCCGACTCTTTACCTAACGAAAACATAAACCTTATCGACCGTCGTTACTTTCACAGAATCGGCGTTAACATTTTAATTCAACATATCGATTATCTAACGACTTACAGCGTTGCTTTCACTGTGTTTTTGGTGCGTAGGGAACAACTGCTCGCGCTGGACTGCCACATGTGAGCGACCCCCCACCCTTGCGTTTATCCCAAACCGGTATTTTCCCACAAGACGCGGCGAAACCGGATGTGGACGTCATCGCAGCCGCGATGTATTACAAATGAATTTTCTTAAACAATCCTAACTTTAACAAAAAATGCTAACAAATTACTAAGCGAAAATATATAAACTAAATAACTGCCATAAAGGCAGCACAATGGGGTATAAATACCACTTGACTAGACATAACCAGGCATCATCCTTGAAGAAGATGGCAAAGTTTGGGATCGTAACGTCGGTTATGATAGACACCTGTACCCAGCTGGAAGTACGAGAAGAGTTTATTCGGCTTCTCTCATGCCTCAGCAAATTCCTTATTCCACTGTAATACTGATACATTTGACTTTTGCTTCTCCTTCTCAAATTCCATGTTGAATTCGATCATATTATGATCGCTTTCCCAGCCGGTTGAATGCATAAACTTCCAAGATTATCCCGACTTCACAACTTTACATGAACACTGTTAGTTTTTTCGAGGTATCCCTGCTACCAGCGAAAGGCGATTTAAACCGTGTTAGGTCTATCTGATGTACCTATCGTTGAACACTAGGTATCCGCACCCAACGTTCATGCACCGAATATAGTTATAAAAAATAACACTGCTGATTGTCCAATATGGGGGTTATTCAATTCATTGGGATTTGTTGAGCAGCGGTGACGATTGTAATGTCGATGATCGGGCTGGCTTAGTGCCTTTTCCAGGAGTGAGATGGGGGTTTCTTTGGATGAAGCTTTAGTAAGTCAAGCAGAATTCAAACTGCAGATATATAGCTTCTGAGAGTCACGGCTGTGGAGGCGCATGGACGTCAGGAGTTAGACGGGCGGGAAGAATTGAAAAATAAGACAGCTTTATAGAGCGGCTGCCCGGAATAGAGGGAATCAGAGTCGAGCCAACGTAAGTTAATTGTGAAGAATAGGAATAGGAAGTACGTCTGCGAGGCCGGTGTTCTGTATTGGGTGACGGATGTGAGTTGTCCGGGAGACTCCCAGCCTTCCGGACGGGCGCATCTGCGCCAGGTGCGTCGAGCTACAGTTCTTTAGGGAGCGGGTTAGGGAACTGGAGATGCAGCTCGATGACCTTCTTCTGGTCAGGGAAAGTGAGGAGGTGATAGATAGAGATATAGGCGAGTAGTCACATCGGAGCCTCGGGGGACAGATAAGCGGGTAACAGTCAGGAGATGGAAGGTCAAGACTCAGATACTGGAGAGTAATGCTGTGGCTGTCCCTCTTAATAATAAGTACTCCTGATTGAGTACCCTTGGGTGGGGGGCGACCTACCTGGGGAAGCAATAGTGGCCGAGTGGCTTAGAAGGTAGGGAAAGGACTATTTCCAGATAGGCAATTCTGTGGACGCAGGAAAGAATCACTGATGGTAGTTTGCCTCCCAGGTGGCAGGATCTGGATGTTTCTGATCGTGTGCACGATATCCTGAAGTGAGAAGGAGAACAGCCAGAGGTCGTGGTGCATATTGGTACCAACGACATATGTAAGAAAAGGGGTGAGGTCCTGAAAAATGACTATAGGGAGTTAGGAAAGAAGCTGGAAGCAGGACCACAAGGGTAGTAATCTCGGGATTACTGCCAGTGCCACGTGACAGTGAGTGTAGGTATAGAATGTGGTTGAGGATAAATGCGTGGCTGAGGATTTTAGCTGGAGGCAGGGATTCAGATTTCTGGATCATTGGGACCTCTTTTGGGACAGGCGTGACCTGTACAATAAGGATGGGTTGCACTTGAATCCGACGGGGACCAATATCCTGGCAGGGATGTTTACTAAGGCTCTGGGGAGAGTTTAAACTAGAATTGCTGGGGGTGGGAACGAAATTGAAGAGACGGAGGAAGGGACGGTTGGCTCACAAACAGAGAAAGCTTGTAGGCAGTGTGAGAGGGAGGATAGGCAGGTGATAGAGAAGGGACGCGTTCAGGCTGATGGTTTGAGATGTGTCCATTTTAATGCAAGGAGTGTCATGAAGAAAGAGTATGAGTTTAGAGCGTGGATCTGTACCTGGAGCTATAACGTTGTGGCTATTACAGAGACGTGGATGGCTTAGGGGCGGAATGGCAAGTTAGAGTGCCAGGCTTTAGATGTTTCCCAAAGGACAGGATGGAGGCGAAAGAGATGGGGGCGTGGCACTGCCGATCAGAGATTGTATCACGACTGCAGAAAAGGAGGAAGTCATGGAGGATTGACTACTGAGTCTCTGTGGGTGGAGGTTAGAAACAGGAAAGTGTCAATAACTCTACTGGATGTTTTGTTATAGACCGACCAATAGTAACATAGAAACATAGAAAAGCTACAGTACAATACAAGCCCTTCGGCCCACAAAGTAATGCCGAACATGTCCCTACCTTAGAAATTACTAGGCTTACCTATAGCCCTTTCTTTTACTAAGCTCCATGTACCTATCTAAAAGTCTCTTAAAAGGCCGTATCGTATCGAAAAGTACGGAGAAATGTGGCAAATATTCAGTGGATATTTGTGTGGAGTTCTGTATAGATACGTTCCGATGAGACAGGGAAGTTATGGTAGGGTACAGGAACCGTGGTGTACAAAGGCTGTAATAAATCTAGTCAGAAGAAAAGAAAAGCTTTCAAAAGGTTCAGAAAGTTAGAGCTCCAGAAGATTATAAGGCTAATAGGAAGGAGTGTAAGAAGGAAGTTAGGAGAGCCAGAAGGGTCATGAGAAGTCCTTGCCGGGCAGGATTAGAAAACCCCAAGGCATTCTATAAGTATGTGAACAGCAGAGGATAAGACGTGAAAGAATATGACCTATCAAGTGTGACCGTGGGGAAGTGTGTATGGAACGGGAGGAAATGGCAGAGGTACTTAATGAATACTTCAAAGGCAACACGAGTGAATCTGCAGATGCTGAAAATAAATAAAACACAAAACGCTGGGCAGAACTCAGCAGGCCAGACAGCATCTCCTCCCATAATGCTGTCTGGCCTGCTGAGTTCTGGCAGCATTTTGTGTTTTTAATGAATACTTTACTTCAGTATTCACTATGGAAAATTATCTTGGTAATTGTAGTAATGACTTTCAGCAGACTGAAAAGCTTAAGCATGTAGATATTAAGAAAGAGGATGTGCTGGAGCTTTTGAAAGTGTAAAGTTGCATAAGTCACCAGGACCGGATGAGATGTACTCCAGGATGCTATGGGAGGCGAAGGAGGAGATTGCTGACCTCTTGGCGATGATCAATGGGGACGGGAGAGGTCCCGGAGGATTGGAGAGATGCGAGTGTTGTTCCTTTATTCAAGAAAGGGAGAAGAGATAGCCCAGGAAATTATAGACCAGTACGTCTTACCTCAGTGGTTGGTAGTTGTTGGAGAAGATCCTGAGCAGCAGGATTTATGAACATTTGGAGTGGCATAATATGATAGGAGTAGTCAGCATGGCTTTGTCAAAGGCAGGTCGTGCTTTATGAGCCTGATTGAATTTTTTGCGATGTGACTAAACACATTGATGAAGAAGAACAGTAGATGTAGAGTATATGGATTTCAGCAAAACATTTGATAAGGTACCCCATGCAAGGCTTATTGAGAAAATAAAGAGGCATGAGATCCAAGGGGACATTGCTTTGTGGATCCAGAACTGGCTTGCCCACAGAAGGCAAAGAGTGGTTGTAGAAGGCTCATATTCTGCATGGAGGTCGGTCACCAGTGGTGTGCCTAAGGGATCTGCTCTGGGACCCCTTCTCTTCGCGATTTTTATAAATGTCCTGGAGGAGGAAGTGGAGGAATGGGTTAGTAAATTTGCTGATGACACAGATGTTGGGGGTGTTGTGGATAGTGTGGAAGGCTGTCAGAGGTTACAGTGGGACATTGATATGATGCAAACTGGGCTGAGAATTGGCAGATGGAGTTCAAACCAAAATAAGTGTGAAGTGGTTCATTTTGGTAGGTCAAATATGATGGCAGAATATATATAGATGGTGAGACTCTTGACAGTGTGGAGAATCAGACGGATCTTAGGGTCCGAGTCCATCGGGCACTATAGCTGCTGCGCAGTTTCACTAAGAACACATATGGTGCATTGGCCTTCATACTGTGGGATTGAGTTCAAGAGCCCGAGATGTAATGTTACAGCTATATCGGACCCTGGTCAGACCCCACTTGGAGTACCGTGCTCAGTTCTGGTCACCTCACTACAGGAAGGATGTGAAAACTATAGAAAGGATGCAGAAGAGATTTATATGTCACTACACTTCGGATATGGCCGAAGTGTGGAGTGGGAGACACTGAAGCAGGTGGGTAGTTCAGACTTTAATTCGAAAAAGAGAAAATAAAACAATAAACGCTAGGTCAAACAACGCGTTAACTAAAACTCTCAAAAGGGAAACGAAGCCTACACTCCTGCCGAAAAGAGTATCTAAACATTAAACGAATACCGCTTGTCTTCAGAGTCAGGTACGTTCCTCTGGGCCATACGCTTCCCAGTCCACAAGGTACTGGACCTTACCACGTACCGGCGAGATGCCAGGAGGCGCCGTACAGAATAGACAAGGGAACTATCTACGAGACAGGGAGGAGGGTGAGGTGGGGTGACTAGAGCCAGGGGGTGGTGGTAACCTGCTTGAACTGGGAAACATGGAATACTGGCGGATCTTCAGTGATGCGGCAGACGCAATCGATAGGATCACTTGTTGACAGCCTTTTCCACGCAGCGCGGTGCCAATTTCCGGTTCTCGACTTTCAGGGGAAGATCCCTTGATGCCAACTAGACCTCCTCTACTAGCTTCAATGGCCTTACCTGTCGAAGGTGTCGATTAGCCTACCGGGAATGATGTTTATGGGCCCGCAGTAGAGAAGCCATGGCTTGTCTCCAGGGGCGCTTGTAGCGCTGGATCAGCTGTTCAGCAGTAGGAACTCCTACGTCGATCTCCTGATCAGGGAAGAGCGGGGGCTGGAATCCCTTCTGATATTCAAAGGGGAGGAGGAGGACGATTGGAGGTTATTGTGGGCGATCTTTGCCCAAACTAATTGGGAGCTCCAGGATGTGGGTTGGAAGAGGCAAGACAGCGCAGGGTTGTCTCCAACTCCTGGTTCCCTCTCTCAGTCCTGGCATTAGATTGCGGGTGGAAATCAGACGAGAGACTGGCCGAGGTTCCTACAAAAGAGCAGAAATCCTTCCAAAAGCGGGAAGTGAACTGTGATCCGCGATCAGACTCTATGTCTTGAGGAAAACCATGGAGCCTAAACATACATTGAACTGTGCGTGTGGCTGTCTCACGAGCCGATGAGAGCTTAGGGAGGGCGTTAAATGGGTAGCCTTGGAAACCGATCCGCAACGACCAGAATGGTGGTGTTTAAATGGGTAGCCTTGGAAAACCGATCCGCAACGACCAGAATGGTGGTGTTTCCGTTAGACGGGGGCAGACCAGTGATGAAACCTACTGAGAGATGGAACCAGGGGCGGTGGGACACAGGCAGTAGACATAACAGACCCGCAGGACACTGCCGTGATGTCTTGTTTCGAGCGCAGGTGGGACAGGCAGATACAAAGTTGTGGACATCCTGGGACATAGGTGGCCGCCAAATTTGTCTCTTTATAATCTCCTGAGTCCGTTGAATTTCCGGATGTCCAGCCAGACGGGAGGAGTGACCACATTCCAACACTCTGGAACGTACTGCAGCAGGGTCAAACAGCTGGTTGGGAGGTTCCCCATTCGGGCTTGGATCTGATTGTTGGGCGGTCCTCTCCTCTGCCTCTATTCCCCAGATCACCGGAGCAGCGATACACGAGCGAGGAAGAATGGGCTCTGGATGGGCATTGTCCTCAGATCCGTCGAACTGTCCGAAGAGAGCATCGGCCTTTTATTCTTGCTGCCGGGACGGTAAGCGAGTATGAAATTGAATCGTGTGAAGAAGAGAGCCCACTGGGATTGACGAGAGTTGAGTTTCTTAGCATCCTGAATACAGGAGTGGTTCTTGTGATCTGTCCAGACCAAGAATGGATGCTCTGCCCCCTCTAGCTAGTGTCACCATTCCTCCAGGGCCTCCTAGACAGCCAGAAGCTCCCAGTTCCCAACATCGTAATTCCTCTCGGCCGGAGTCAAGCGACAGGAAAGAAAGGCACAAGAGTGCAGCCGGCTATCCACAGACGAGCGCTGAGAGAGGAGAGCATCCGACATCGGAATCATCCACCTCGGCAATGAATGGATGAAGATGGGCCTGGGTGTTGCAGCAGCGGGGCAGTGGTGAAACGTCGCTTTAGCTCGGAAAATGCTTGGTCGGCATCGTCCGTCCAATGGAATCCTGCCGAGGTTTCTTGGTGAGTGCATTAACTGGAGCCGCGATAACGCCGAAATTCCGGATGAAGCGGCGATAAAAGTTCGCAAAACCCATGAAGCGCCGTACCTGTTTGACTGTAAACAGGGCTACTCTACAACTGTCTGAACTTTAGTAGAGTCCATTTGAACACTGGATGGGGTAAGTATATAGCCCAAAAAACGACCTGGTCTATATGGAAATCACATTTCTCAGACTTAGCGTACAGGTTATTTTCAAGAAGGCGTCTGAGTATTCTTCGGACATGCTCCTGATGAGAGCGAGAATAGATAAGAATGTCATCTAAATGCACAAACACAAACTAGCTCAACATGTCCCTGAGCACATCGTTAACCAAGGCCTGGAATACAGCGGGGGCGTTGGCCAGACCAAAAGCATCACCAGATATTCATAGTGGCCATTAGAGGTGCTGAAAGCCGTTTTCAACTCATCCCCTTCTCTTATGCGAATCAGATTGTAAACATTGCGCAGGTCAATTTTGGAAAACATTGTTGCTTTCTGGATGTGTTCAAACGCAGACGCCAGCAAGGGTAGAGGGTAGCGGTTTTCCACTGTGATGTTGTTCAGAGTCCGATAATCGATAGAAGGACGGAGCTTGCCATCTTTCTTGTTCACAAAAAAAGAAGCCCGCTCCTGCCGGCGAGGTTGACGGACAGATAAACCCCATGCTCAATGCTTCCTTAATGTATTCCTCCACGGCCACCGTTTCAGGACGAGAGAGGTAAAAGAGGCGATCCCGGGGAGGACTAGTGCCAGATAGGAGATTTAAGGCACAGTCGTATGGCCGGTGTGGGGGCAGGGTGGTGGCCTTTCTCTTACTGAAAAACTCAAGGAGATCAGCACATTCAACCGGAATCCCAGACAGGTCCACATCTTTAGCTGACACAGGAGGGGATTCATGGAACAGAGCCTGAGCAGGACCCAGACAGGTAGACAGGCATACCTGTCCCCATTCTCAGAGTACCTTCAGTGACCAATCGATCCATGGGTTATGTCGGGATAACCAGGGGAGACCAAGTACCAGTGGCAGTTCAGGTGAAATAAAGATATCTTTTCATGGTGGTTACCTTCGAGCACCAGTTGGAGGGGTTGGGTGGAAAGGTGGATCTGGCTGGTTCCCAGAGGTCGACCGTCCAGCGCCTTGACGTTGATCTTCTCTCTTAATTCCTGTGTAGGAATTCCCCACCTTTGAGCAAGAGAAATGTCCATAAGATTCCCGGCTGCACCGGAGTCAATAAACGCCTTAAGTTCATGGGTCTCAGACCTCCACGACAAGGAAGCTGCGATCATTACAGAATGAGGGGAAGAGAGAACCGACTCGTCAGGATTCCCCTTCCTACTGACGGGTGTTGTCTTTTATTGGACGCTTGGAACATGCCACCCGGAAGTGTCCTGGATCACCACAGTTAGGGCAGGAACGGGTTCTCCGGCGCCGCTCTCGTTCCTCATGTGATAGGCTCATGCGCCCCGCTTGCATAGGCTCCTCCGTGGGCTGGGTGCTGGGTGATGAGGGAGTGGGCGAAGGTGAGGAACGACGGCGATCGGATGAGGGAGAAGGGGAGGGCAAAGAAAGACAGTGATCTGGCGGCGAGTAGGAAGTTTGAAACACCCTTTCCTGGCGCCACTCAGTTACCTGGTCGTCAACTCGAATAGCCAGATTATTCAGGTCATCCAGACTATCCTACTCGTCCCGGACAGCGATCTCATGCTGGACCCCTGCATTCAGTTCACGCTGGAAGGCAGTGATGAGGGATCTCTCATTCCATCCCGTCTCTACTGCAAGCGTACGGAATTTGACTGCATAGGCCCTCACCGTTCCTCTGCCTCGGCGCAGGTCCAAGAGTCGGTGGGCAGCCTCCTAACCCCGTACTGGAAGATTAAAAACCCTTCTTAACTCTGCCACGAAATGTCGGAACGACTGGGCTGCGGAGTATCCTTGCTCCCGAAAGACGTTCAACAGGCTGAGTGGAGGTCCGTCAGGAAGATTGACCATCTACGCCAATTTTCGCGCATCATTACCAAAACGACCAGATTGGGCTTGGAATATCAGCTAACATTGGGTAACAGAATTCCTGCAACCATCGGGATCACCAGAATATCTGCCTGGTGGTGGGATACTCGGTTCCTGAAAGATCGTGGGAGTTGTTTCTGGTCCGGGCGCGGGAGCGGGAGCATTAGTAGCAGAGATTGTCGGGACAGCAGAAAAGGAGGACCGGCGAGATGCTGGGCGTGGGACTGAGTCGGCCAGAAGTCGCTGAATTGAGCTGGCGAGAACGTTAATGGTTGTCGGCTGATGCTGGCTGTTCACAGCAAGTTCGTGGACAGCGGCCCTGAGCGCGGAAATCACAGACACCCGTGTCCGATTGAACAGCTGCGGCTAGGGACGATACCTGTTCCTCTAAGTGTGACTGGGCTTGTCGGCGCGAGGTTATCTGCCTCATTGCCTCCGTAACTTCGCTGAGAACAGATTCCATTGCCTGTAGCCTATCGCCTACCTGACCAAATGAATCTCACGGACAAGTTCAGCTGCTCTCTCTCTCTGCTGGGTCCATTTTTGTGTTCGGCACTTGCTGTCACTACGGTTCGGATATGGCCCAAGTGCGGAGTGAGAGACACTGAAGCAGGTCGATAGTTCAGACGTTAATTCGAAAAAAAAAAGGAAAAATAAAACAATAAACGCCAGGCCAAACGGCCGTTAAATAAAACTCTCAAAAGAGAAACGAAGCTTACACTGCGGCCGAAAAGAATATCTAAACATTAAACGAATACCGCTAGTCTTCAGAGGCAGTTGATTCAGGGAAGGCCGAATGCAAAACAGCAGCGAAGCTTTGCTATGCTCTGTACAAGCCTTGATAAGCACTGTGACGCCAAGAATGTAGTTAAATACTATCACGAATAAATAATGACTACCTAACACGTGCAAATTCACAAGCGCATTTGCCGTATCTGTTGGCGCTGCCGAATCCGCGGTTGTGACATTATAAAAATGTTGTCTGGATTGGGGAGCATGCCTTATGAGAATAGGTTGAGTGAACTCGGCCTTTTTTCCTTGGAGCGACGGAGGATGAGAGGTGACCTGATAGAGGTGTACAAGATAATGAGAGGCATTGATCGTGTGGATAGTCAGAGGCTTTTTCCTAGGGTTGAAATGACTAACACGAGAGGGCATAGTTTTAAGGTGCTTGGAAGTAGGTCCAGAGGAGATGCCAGGGCTAAGTTTTCTACACAGAGAGTGGTGAATGCGTGGAATGGGCTGCCGGCGGCTGTGGTGGAGGCGGAAACGATCGGGTCTTTTAAGAGACTCCTGGATGGGTACATGCAGCTTAGAAAAATAGCGGGCTATGGGTAAGCTTAGGTAGTTCTGAGGTAAGGACTTATTCGGTATAGCTTTGTGGGCCGAAGGGCCTGTATTGTGCTGCAGGTTCTCTATGTTTCTATGTCTATACAGACAGACGCCAAGGAAAAAGACAGAGAATCTATTGGGTGGGACAATAATGAACAATGAAGGTAGCCACTGGAAAACACCAGGGAGTACTGGTGAAGGGGTGAGAGTAGTTTTAGGCTGAAATTTTAGATGTAATCGCAGCACTAACGCTGAGTAAATCTCGCAAGTTGATGAGATTTGACCTAAACTGCATTACGAAGCATGCGAGGAGTTTTCTAGCCATGAAAAAAGGTTAGTCCTTTCCGAAAAAGATTTAGTTACTGGAGGATAACTAATGTCGGACTTGCAACGGAGACGGAGAGCAGGGATAAATCAGGTAATTCCAGGATCCTGGCTTTACCTCGTTAATAGAAAAAGAACAGCTTCAGCGATCATAATGCAGAAAATCATGAACAGGCAGTACTAAGCCCAAGCAGAGAGAGAGGGGGAGAGAGAGAGTGAGAAAAAGGAGAGAGAGGGAGAGAGAGAGAGAGAGAGAGAGAGAGAGAGAGAGAGAGAGAGAGAGAGAGAGAGAGAGAGAGAGAGAGAGAGAGAGAGAGAGAGAGAGAGAGAGAGAGAGAGAGAGAGAGAGAGGGAGAGAGAGAGAATCATTACTGGTAGCTTTATCTCCTAGCTGATATCTTGGCATTTTACAAGGTGATGCAGCCCAGATTAATGTGCTACTGACAGAATGAACTTGAGACGGACATTCTGCCTAGTGCGATTGCGCCTGAAATAACAAGAAACATTTTCTACATTGACACTCGGCCTATTGATTCTAATATAGTCTCCACGTTCCTACTCTTCAGATTTATCCAATCAAAATAAAACTCCTCCATTACATTTTTTTTGTGAACTGCAAGAATTTTGGGAGTCCTCTAGCCTTCCGGATAACTACATCTGCACCAGGTATACTGAGCTGTAGCTCCTTAGAGAATGCGTTAAATAAATACAACTGCAGTCTCTCAGTATTAAGTATACCGCTTTTGATACCATTCAGGAGCACAACCTACCGAAGCAACGGTAGGGTCACTGGCACTGAGTCTGGCGTTATGGGTCAGAAAGGGTGAAAACAGGACTGCAGACTGATAGGGAATTCTATAGTTAGAGGCAGAGACAAGAGACACCCGACTGGCATGATGACTCCAGGTGCCTAGGTCAGGAACGCGTCCAGCGCATTCTGAAGGGGGGGGGGGGGGCGGAATTGCATCCAAAAATCTTGGTACATTTTGACAGCAGTGACATAGTAGGGAAATGGGAGAAAATCCTGAAGAGAGAATCTGGGGAGTTAGGCAGAAAGCTGAAAGGCAGGACCTCCAGACTAATAACATTGGGATTGCTGCTTGTGCGTAGCTGAAGAAAAGTAGCAGGTGGAAGGACCTTTGATTTCTGGATCAATTGGATCACATCTGGTGAATGCATGACCTGTAAAAGAGAGACCGGTTACACCTGAACACGAAGGTGGCCATTAACCTTGCATGTAGATTTGCGGGACATATTGGGGAGGTTTGAAACAAATTTGGCAGGGGGTGGGAACCGGAGTGATAGGGCTGAGAATGGGGCAGTTGGTGTAGAAGCAGATGCGGTGTGGTTTGAAACTGTCTGGAAGGACAGGCAGATGATCAGGCAAAATTGTAGTGCGGTGGATGAGTTGCAGTGTAACATGGGGCCAAATCGAAAATAGTGACCAACAGGAAACTGAAGGCCTTATATTTCAAAGCACTTACTATATGGGTTAAGGTAGATTATCTTTTAGTGCACTTAGAGATTGGGATGTATGACGTTACGGGCATCGCTGAGTCGGGCTGAAAGAAGATTATACAAACGTTTGCAGTTAAGAGCTTAGTATCAAAGGATACACATTGTATCGAAGGGACAGGCAGTTTGACAATCTGGGTCATGTTACTCCGTTGGACAAAAAATGAATACAAATCTTTAGAAAGTGATTACATATGGCAGAGAGGTGTAGAATACTTGTGGGTAGAGTTATGAAACTGAAAGAGTAAGAAGACACGGAATGGAGTTATATGCAGGCCTCTGAAAATAACCGGTAACCAGGTAACGTGAGATGGAGAAGGGTTGTTATAAGGACAATACTTCGAAAGTCATGGGGATTTCAGTATGATAGACTGGAAATATTAGGTTGGTGCTGAATCCTAAGAGAGAGGATTTGTAGAATGCCCTCGAGATGGATTTTGAGATCAGCCTGTGGTTGAGCCCACTTGAGGAAAGGTTATTCGGATTGGAGTTTGTGTAATGAAGGAGGTTTGATTAGGGAGCTTAAGGTAAAAGAACGATAAGGAGTTGGGATCATAATATGATATAATTCACCCTGCAACTTAAGGGGCAGAAGTTAAATTCAGATCTATGAGTATTGCAGTGCAGTAAAGTGCATTATAGATGCATGCAGAGTTGCGGACCAAAGTTAACTGGAAGGAGAAACTACCAGGGATGATAGCAGAATAGCAATGGCTGGAGCTTCTGGGGGAAATTCGGAAGCTGCAGGATGGATTCATCACAAAGAAGAAGCATTCAAAAGGCAGGATGACACAACCGTGTCTGACAAGAAAAATCAAAGGCAACATAAAAGCAAAAGAGATGGCATATAATAGAGCAAAAATATTTGGAAGTTAATGCATTGGGAGAATTTAAAAACCAACACAAAAGAACTAAAAATCCATAAGGAGGAAAAAAGTATTGAAATGTGAAGTTGCTAGCCAAAGAGGATACCAAAACCATTTTCAGATATATAAAGAGTGAAAGAGAGGTGAGAGAGCAGATATCGGTCTCGTTGTAAATGACGCTGGACTGGTAGTAACTGCGGAGAAACAAAATAAATATTTTGTATCAGTATTCACTGTAGGAAACACTAGCAGTATGCCAGAAGTTCAAGAATGTCAGAAGGCAGAAGTGAATGCAGTTGCTATCACCAGGGAGAAGGTTTTTGGAAGCTGAAAGGACTAATGCTAGATAAGTCACCTGGATCAGAGCCGCTACAGCCCATGGTATGAACGAGGTAACTGAAGAGACAGTAAAGGTATTAGTAGCGATCTTACAAGGATCACTAAGTTCTGGCATGGTTCCAAAAGACTGGAAAATTGCTAAATGTCGCTCAACTCTTCAAGCACGAAGGGAGGCAGAGGAAAGGAAATTAAAGGCCATTTAGCCTGACCTCATTGATCGAATCGACCAAATTCAGAATGGTTTCCTTCAGGGAAAGTCTTTATCTGCCAAATCGTTTGGAAGAAGGATTTTGGTGTTGAGGGTTAAATGGATCACCCATAAATGCCGCAGCAAACTCGGTGGGACTAATGGCCTAATTCTGCTTATAACGAATATCTAATGACCTTATGGTCTTATTCTTCGAGGGCCTGTTTCATAATGAGAATCAAAATGATGACTAATATCATTGACGTATGCCGTGAAATTTGATGTTTTGCGACAACAGTACATTGCAAAAGTAGTGCAACAGGCGAGGAGAAAAAATAGCGAGACAGCGTTCATGGATTAATTGCTGCCTGATGGCGGAGGGGATAAATCTGTTTCTGAAACGTTGAGTGTTTGCCTTCAATTCCCTGTTCCTTCTCGTTGATGGTAGCTATTTCAAAAGGGCATGTCCTTGGCGACGCAAAACCTCAATGACGGATGCCGACTTTTTGACAAATTGCCTTTTGAAGATGTCCTCGATGCTGGTGAAGCTAGTGCCCGTGGTGCAGCTGGATGAGTTTGCAACTTTATACAGCTTTTTCCGAACGCGTGTAGTGGCCCCTCCGTACCGGATAGAGATGCCACCAGGCAGAATACTTTCTACAGCTGAGCGATTGCATCTCGCTCCTCTATGCCTCCTCGTCACCATCTGAAATTCTACCAACAATAGTATCGCCGGAAATTTTATAGTTGGCGTTTGACCTGTGCCAAGTCGCTGACGTGGATGTAGAGAGAGTGCAGCAGTGGGAAAATCACAAATCCTTGTCGTGTGTCATTGCTGATAGTCAACGAGAAGGAGATAATACTTCCGATCTGCACAGACTGTGGTCTGCCAGTGAGGAAGTGAAGAATACGGTTTGCAGAGGGTGCTACTAAGGCTCACGTTTTGCGGCTCATGATTAGAACTGAGGATATGCTTGTGTTGTATGCTGAGCTGTAATTAATAAACAACAGAATGACATAAGTGATCCAAGTACGAGTGGATAGCCATTGCATTCGCTGAAGACCCATTTTGGCGATAGGCAAATTTCATCGTGTCCAGGTCATTGCTCAGCCAAGAGTTGATTCTAGCCATGACCAAACTCTCAATGCACTTCATCACAATAAATGTAATTTGGCACTATGCGAATGGCGTCGAGTCAGCGCAGCCTGCTCTACTTATGACCTACTATGGTTGTCGCCCTTTTGAAGGAGTTTGAAACTTCAAATGCAGCAGTGAAAGGCTGAAGATGTCATTGAACACTCCCGCCAGTTGCTTGGCGTAGGTTCGCATGGTCCTATCAGGTTCTCCATCAGAGCCTGACGCCTTGGAGGATTCACTGTTTTGAAAGACATTCTGACATCGGCCTCAGAGATAAAGATAATGGGGTTACCAGATGCTGCAATGTTCAGCACAGGCGTCGTTTTATTCTCCCATTAAGAGCGTGTATAAATGCCGGTGAGCTCATCATGGAGTGAAGCATTACAGACATTCTTGATTTTAGGTTTCGCTCTGTAGGAAGTAATGGGCTGCAAACCCCGCCAGAATTGGTGTGCATCAGTTTTCGTCTGTAACTGCAGTCGGAATTGTCTTTTTCGATCTTAAACTAGCCTGATCTTCTTGCATAGTTCCGGATCACCGGTTTTGATTGCCGTAGACCTGGCCCTCTGCAGATCACGGATCTCCTGGGTCAGTCACAGCTTTTGGTTTGGTATGCCCGATATGTTCTTGAGGGCGCACACTCGCCCAGACAGATCTTGATGAAATCTGAGAAAACTGTGGCGTATTTATTCAGATTCAAAGATGAATCCTTGAATATTGTTCCGTCCACTGCCTAAAGCAGTGCTGTCAGCGCTCCTAACACTCCCGTGACCACACTTTCTTAGTCCTCACCACTGGTACTGCAGTTCAATCTCTCTCTGTACACTGAGATTGGAATCTTCAAACTTGCGTGGGATGTCACGGCAAATGTTCTTGATGTTGGTTTAACAGTGGTCAGGTGTGTTGGCTCGTCTGATTCCAGGGGCAATATTTCAGGGACTTTTTAAATCTGGCCTGGTTGAAATTCCTGGCAAAGATCTGAAATACATCAGGGTGCGCTGTTTTATGCGTGCTGAGTGAGATGCTCAGCCGCTCCACTGCCTGCCTGAATGTACACCGCTACCAGGAGGATGACGAACAAACTTAATCGGCAAATAAAACGGACATTTAACCACTAAATGTCCCAGTTCGGCGAGTAGAGCTGAGACAGAACCGCTACGTCTGTGCACCTCCATGGGTTAGTCAGAAAGCATACTCCAACTGCTGAGACGTACTCCAAAAGACTGAGCTGCCCTGCATTTGCGAAGAATAATGTAGCCATCACTACTTCCGAAATGACGGGGAATAGCTGTGTTTTCTAGAAGCAAAGTACACAGCGGTCCCTTATGACACTCTTGTACAATCTTGCTCTGAGGTCTTCAATTCAAATTTCCACAGACTTTACATTCGCCAGCAGTATGGCCTGGGGTTATAAGGCTTCTGAGATTCAATCATACCTGCAGGCCCATTCAGCGTCCCCACTCCCGTTTGTTTAAAGGGAAGCTGCACTCATCATCTGTGTATGCAGTCCGGGATCCGCCAATTATGAGTACCGATAGGTTTTAAACGTTTGTGAATTTCAGCTGTAGTAGTCATAAAGGGGAATATTTGATTATTCCCTTCGGAGCTACACGCAAAGAGTCGCCATTTATTGCCGCCATTTTAGGTCATCGACATTTTTTGAAGAATTTTGCCTATGGCAACTCCGGTATAGACTGATACAGAATAAGGGTAGGACGAGGGGGATAGCAAGTTGACTTTCATGCTCAGGGCAACAACACGCTCCGCATTGTCATCAGAACACAAGTGCTGGTCATTGACTTTAGGACGCAGGAAGCAGCATATACCCTGGATCTATCAATTGTTCTGATGTGGAGATGGTTGAAAGATTCAAGGTGCTAAAAGCAAGTATCAACAATAAGTTGTCCTATTCCAATCATATAGACGCTGCGGCCTGGAAAGTCGTTCTCTTCCGCAAAAGTTCTGCACCGATTTTTATACATGCAAATAAGAAATCATACTATCCAGATTCATCAACGCTTGGCATTTAAACTACTCTGCTCAAGATTGCAAGAAACAGCTGAGAAATATGGACAAAGCTTAGTCCATCACCAATGTCTACCTCTCTCCATGGGTCTGTCTACACTTGATATTGCTTCACTCAAGCAGCCAGCATAATCAAACTCCTTGCTGGTCCATAGGGATGAAGCATAAATTCTAACCTCCGTCCATTGAACGGATGAACTCTTGCTCTCACAACTTGCCTCATCTTGGACTTTGCACGATGTTATCTTCCTGTACTGCACTGTCTCCGTAACAGTAACTACATTTCTATATTCTGTATTCCGTTATTAAGTTCGCTTTTACCATATCAAAGTAATTATGATTTGAAGAAATCGATGAGGATGATTTGCAAAATGATTAATGGTGTTGTGAGAGAAGGCAGAAGTTGGTGAAATGTTTATAGAACATAGAACATAGAATAGTACAGCACATTACAGGCCCATCGGCCCACAATGTTGTGCCGACCCTCAAACCCTGCCTCCCATATAACCCCCCCCCCCACCTTAAATTCCTCCATATACCTGTCTAGTAGTCTCTTAAACTTCACTAGTGTATCTGCCTCCACCACTGACTCAGGCAGTGCATTCCACGCACCAACCACTCTCTGAGTAAAAAACCTTCCTCTAATATCCCCCTTGAACTTGCCTCCCCTTACCTTAAAGCCATGTCCTCTTGTACTGCGCAGTGGTGCCCCGGGGAAGAGGCGCTGACTGTCCACTCTGTCTATTCCTTTTAATATCTTCTACACCTTTATCATGTCTCCTCTCATCCTCCTTCTCTCCAAAGAGTAAAGCCCTAGCTCCCTTAATCTCTGATCATAATCCATACGCTCAAAGCCAGGCAGCATCCTGGTAAATCTCCTCTGTACCCGTTTCAACATTTTCTCAGAGGTTTCAGGAATACATGTTCATCACCGCATCACCGAGTCACTGTAGGTGCTGACATTACCACGAAGGAGAGCAGAACAGCGCCACACTCAAGTAATATTCACAGTACGTCTTGGCAATCAATTAAAATCTAGGAGGCTGAGTTTCAGGATGAAGACACGAAATATATAATTGGCAGCCGCGAGCGGAGCTCCGAGTAACATGTCAGGAAACTGTGGACGACTGTGTGACGTTCAAATGTCTCAATAAGGGGAACACAGCTCCCAGGAGCTGTTGAATCAGAGATTGGCCGCTCTCGGGGAACAGAACAGCTCTCTCTGGTTGACAGAGTGTCTTCGCAGTTCCAGCAGTTTAATGACATTTCTCCTATGACAAATGGCGTCTGTGCAGAACGCTCTTTCGGTCAACCTCCTCTCGATAGACCATGAAGATATATTTCACTTCTTTTATGTCCTTTACGTTGGCTTTTCGTCTCGACTGTTATTCTGGATCTGTTGGAGCCTGCGATTTGCTCCAAATCCAAGCGATTTGGAGATCGCTTGGGTGGTTTAGCGCTCCGCAGTCTCCAAGGAGGCAGAGGCGGCGTGCGAGAAATTCGTGGTGAGAACGCAGCAGGGCGCGAGTCGATGTTTGTCTCCATTTCGCCGAACAACACTTTCATTGTTCGCCGATTAGTGACGGGGGATATTGAAACATCAAGACGAATGCAGAAGCTGAGCGCCGGCTGCCTGCCTTCTGGTCGCTGATGAGGTCGCTCTGCTACGGGGAGGTGAGACTGCCTTTTTATCGCTGGTGAAATCGCCATCCTACGGAGAGGGAAAGGCCTGCCGCTTTGCCCAGAAAATGTTGTCCAGGTTTTCTGCATTTTGGATATGGACTTGGACTATAGACATTTTTTTCCAATCTTATAGTTTTTCTTAATATTCTGTGTTTTCCGCCCGACCTTCTTCATCTTTTTGTGCGGGAAGGAGGGCCTTGCGGGTTGATGATTGTGCTGGGTTATTTTCTTTCTTACTTTCGTGGTTATCTGGGAAACAAGAATTTTAGAGTTGTATACTTTAATAATAAGCACACCTTTAAACCTTTGAACAAAAATCCTGATGTTAGTTCCTGATGTTAATCCTAATGTTAGATCAGAATGCTACGTGTTCGAATTATGTAGGGGTCACAGATGCTGAGGCCCATTTTGACATCACAATGTTTGCGGCGCCTCCACTCAGCAGTCCTTTCCGCAACGCAGCCTAATTTCACTATCCCTTTGGGAATTCAACGAGTATGAGCAACAAGCATCAAAATCTCTCTCACTCGGGCTTGAGCAAAACGACTTTCCAGCTTTCCCGGGATCGTACTGAAGAGCGACATTTACTGAGTTAATTTACTGAAGGTGGACCGAATTGGACCGATTGCGACAACATGACAAATGTGCATGCGCCCGATGGATCGCGCGGTGAATTTATTGGGCCTCTTACTCACGGGAGACACTCTATTTTGGGAGCCAGCTCTGGTGTCCGCATGGTTTTTGATTTACTCCCGGCGGGATCGGTTCGTCGCTCCCGCACTGTAATTCGCCCTGCGTGTATCGTGGTTAAAGTAACACGGTAAGAAGGTTCAATCCAACTGTTCGGTTCTGGATCTTGCTCCACGCGTACGTAAAATGACGCTTTGGAGATTATAGTATCTGGATCAAACACACACACAGTGAGACGAACTCAGCGGGTCAAGCAGCAGCTGTGGAAGGCAATGAACGGCCAGACCCTTCATTCGGACTCCATTAAGCTCCATTAGACCCTCCAGTAGGACTGAGAGTGCAGAGAGGGGAAACGGGAATAGTGACGCAGGGGTTTGTAGGTGACTGAGGAGCAAGGCGGATTCAGGTATAATGGGTAGGCGACGGATAATAGCTGGATTTGGGAAAAAACGGATGGGGAAGATAGGTGGAAGCAGATAATGAAATAAATAAGCGAAAGAACAGTATAGCAATGCCCTCGAGCAGGGCTGATATACGTACTATTGATCACCATAGTGTCAGTGGACGAATCACAGAGCTATCAAAGGGTTTGAAAGTGCAGAAAACGCACGTCTGAATTGTATGAACTCGTGGTTATATGCTGCGTTATACCAGTAGCAATTTCGGTTCAAATCCGAATCATGCAAGGTGACACCTTACGTTCAGATTTTGTCTTTCAAAAACCTTTGCCAATACAACGCTTTCCTTTTGCTGAATATCCCACATCTGTCGTGCGAGGGATGGGGGTAATTATTGAGTTTCTTCTGTCACCACCAGTTTTCGCCTGGATTCTCACACCTGGAACCAGGAGGGGCATTTCCAGCTGAACGTTATCAGCATCAGAAAATGCGAGTAGGTAGAGGGGCTTTCTGATTATTTATCATCACTAAATGACTCGGATCCACAAAATGCTGTTCAATCTGTCCCCGGAATTTCTGTGCTGTTCACTGACCGTGAAATGAAGGCATTTCTACTTCCAATGATATCTCACACGTTTAGATCTGTTAGTTCTTTCATAGTGTCCATATATTTTCTTCTTTGCCTTCCTCTTCCGCGTTTCCCGGGCATACGGCCTTGTAATGTAAAGCATTCTATTTCTCCCTTTCTGATGACATGGCCCAGGAATTTAAGTTTCCTCTCATTTAATGCTCTCATTAAAGATCTTTATGTATGGGCACGTTGGAGTACTGTCTCATCAGTTACCCTATCTCTATATGATATTTTCAGCATTCTTCGAAGAAACCATATTTCTGTTGCTTCTAGCTTTCTTTGGAGTTCTGGTGTTATAGTCTATGTTTCGGAAGCATACAGCAAGATTGGCCAGATGTAACATTTTAGTAGCCTAAGCCTTGTTGTCATAGAAATGTGTCTGTTGGTAAAAA
This sequence comes from Hemitrygon akajei, assembly GCF_048418815.1. Taxonomy (NCBI): domain Eukaryota; kingdom Metazoa; phylum Chordata; class Chondrichthyes; order Myliobatiformes; family Dasyatidae; genus Hemitrygon; species Hemitrygon akajei. Next base: position 88,510,996 of record NC_133134.1, on the reverse strand, counting down.
TGGGTTTCAGTTTTTGAAAGTTGGTTTTGACAATGGCAATTCTTCTTTTTATTTCTTCTTTACATTTAGCATCTTGTGATATAAGGCTACCAAGGCAATTAAAGCTGGTATTTTGTTCAATCTCTTGGATATCGATGTACAATTGGCAGTTGGGAGTATCCTGTTGTTTTGATCTTACCATACATTTGGTTTTTTTAGAGTTGATGGGCAAAATCTGCACTTGTTTGTACTACTTTGTCTCGGAGCATTTGTAGGTCTTCTGCAGCACTTGCTATTAGGGTGGTATCGTCTGCATATCTTATATTGCTCATGTTAACACCTCCAACTTTTATCCCATCTAGGTCTTCTATTTCTCTGAGAATCATTTCACTATAAATATTAAATAACTCCGGTGATGCAACGCATCCCTGTCTAACTTCTCTTTGAATTTTAGACCAACTGTTTATATCATCATCAATTTTTACCGCCGCCGTTTGATTCCAATATAAATTTTGAAGCAGTTGTTGGTCCCATCCGTCAGTGCTTAGTTTAGCGAGAATTTGAAATATTTTTTCATGATGCACTTTGTCGAATGCTTTAGTGAAATCAATAAAACATAAAAAGACATCATTTTGATATTCATTTGCCCTTCCTGAAAGCATTCGTAGCATGAAAATTGCGTTCCTAGTTCCTCTATCCTCACTAAACCTAGTTTAGAAGTTTCCAGCCTTAATTTGTTTTTAATTCGACTCAGAACAATTCTCAACAGAATCTTATTATGTGACTCACAAGACTGATTGTTCTATAATTTTTGCAGTCAATAGTTCCAGGAATTTTTGGCAGAGTTATAAATACTGATTTCAAGAGATCGTCAGGCAATACTCATATATGCCATTAAACAGTTCAAAAAGAATATCTATACAATAGACAATAAACAATAGACAATAGGTGTAGGAGTAGGCCATTGGGCCCTTCGAGCCAGCACCGCCAATCACTGTGATCATGGCTGGTCATCCACAATCAGTACCCCGTTCCTGCCTTCTCTCCATATACCCAATTCTTCTAGGGTTTGTACCATTTCTACTGAAATTTCATCAGGTCCAGTGGCTTTACCATGTTTCATGTTTTTCATTGCTTTAGTTATTTCTTCTTTGGTCAGAATTAAGGTGTTTAATATCTGGGAGTTCCCCTCTATTATCTTCAAAAAGCAGTTCTATATACTGAATCCACCCCTCACATACTTTATCTGGATCGGTTAGTATGGATCCGTCTGCTGATCTTATGTATCCTCTAGAGGAGGTTTTCTTAATTCCAGCAATTGCCTTAATTTTCTTGTGCATTTCTTTGCTGTTGTTAATATGACCTTCTACTTCTTTGCATTTTTGATTCAGCCATTCATCCTTTGCAATATTGCACAATTGTCTTGTCTGTCTGTCTAGCTCTCTGTATGGCACATCATTCGTCGTCGTCGTCGTGGCTATCCCTCGAGGTCGACGATGATGGTCTTCGTTCTATTTCCACAGAGCGAAGATGCCTGTGCGTGTATTTGTTTAACGTGTTCTTGATGTTGCACTCCAAGAAGCACACGATACTTCACAATCAACCAACTGATTCCAATGGCATGGAAACCACGACGACTGGAGCTGATGGATTTGTTGCAGCCTTCATCCGCCTTCACAGCCGTTGAGTTCAAAGTAACTTTGTCCACCTGTTCCACCGTTGAGGTCTTGGTTGGATTGTACTTTGTCAGGGGCCTCACTCTCGACCTTACCGCCATGGGTGACTCTACTAGGAGCATAGCTCTGACGGCATCGCTCTCAGGGTCTGAGGACCACACAAGCTTCTCCACCACGACAAGGTGACAATCTACGGAGAAGTGTACTTCATTATTCTTCACTAATCTTCTTTGTTCCATCAGATCTAGAGTTTCTTGGGTTATCCACCCCTTGTTGGTGTGTTAGATTTCTTGTACTGGGATTATCTCCTCTGCTGATTGCTGTTTTGCAGATTTACATCTGTCCCAAATAGGATTTGTACAGCTTCTCCAAATTACTTGCTGCACAGGTGCTCTAACGGAAGTTTCCATGAATAGCACGATGAATGGCATCATTAATGCCAACGCCTCAGTGAGACTCTGCAAAGGATGCTTACTTGTTCAACCACATGTGTTAAATTTTTAACTCCCTTATAAATCCGGCTGATTGCCTGGTAAAGACCTAAGTGGCAACGCTGTTGTGCGGTGCTGAGTATGTCATACTGTTCCTGTTACTGAGTTACTTGTTTCATCTCTGGAAAGGAAAATATCCAATTCCTAATGCAGATTTTCTAATAGGTTTTATGTAACTTCGTTGCTTTACCTTTTGCTTTCTTCTACGTTCAAGTATCATTTCGAAAATAATTTCGGGTTTAATTTCGGTCAATGAAAAATTAAATTACTCAGAATATTTTCTCCGTCCCGTGATATGTGACATTTCAGGGTATTCTTCAAAGCAAAGCTGCGATGGCCGAGTGGTTAAGGCGTTGGATTCGAAATCCAATGGAGTTTCTCCGCGCAGGTTCGAACCCTGCTCGCAGCGGATTCTATTTATCTGATTTCTGACTCAACTGATACAGCCCGAAAAGTATCTGGTTTTGCCATTGAACTGAATGCCAAACCAGTCTAATAACGCACAGGAGACTCCGCGTCTGGCGGGATATCAGAATTTAAAGGGGCATTTAAAAGGATTGAGCATGTGTAAACATTTCTGTTCATTGGCTAACTGGCGACAAATGACCATATAACCATATAACAATCACAGCACGGAAACAGGCCATTCCGGCCCTCCTAGTCCGTGCCGAACTCTTAATCTCACCTAGTCCCACCTACCCGCACTCAGCCCATAACCCTCCACTCCTTTCCTGTCCATATACCTATCCAATTTTACCTTAAATGACACAACTGAACTGGCCTCTACTACTTCTACAGGAAGCTCATTCCACACAGCTATCACTCTCTGAGTAAAGAAATACCCCCCATCGTGTTTCCCTTAAACTTTTGCCCCCTAACTCTCAAATCATGTCCTCTCGTTTGAATCTCCCCTACTCTCAATGGAAACAGCCTATTCACGTCAACTCTATCTATCCCTCTCAAAATTTTAAATACCTCGATCAAATCCCCCCTCAACCTTGCCCCTGGAATGGGTTAACAGTATTTCTCCCACTCAGGTGCTGTGAATTTTTAATTGGCTTTCACAGTTATTGTCTTTAACATGCATTTTTGATTAAGGTAAAAAAAAATGGGCAGGATAGTTGAATGCTCCTCTTGCAGGATGTGGGTATGCAGGGAGATCTCCAATGTCGATAGACAATAGACAATAGGTGCAGGAGTAGGCCATTCGGCCTTTCGAGCCAGCACCGCCATTCAATGTGATCATGGCTGATCATCCACAATTAGTACCCCGTTCCTGCCTTTCCCCATATCCCTTGACTCTGCTATCTTTAAGAGCTCTATTTAACTCTTTCTTGAAAGCATCCAGAGAATTGGCCTCCATTGCCTTCTGAAGCAGAACTTTCAAAAGATCCACAACTCTCTGGGTGACAAAGTTTTTCCTGAACTCCGTTCTAAATGGCCTACGCCCCTTATTCTTAAACTGTGGCCTCAGATTCTGGACTCCCCCAACATCAGGAACATGTTTCCTGCCTCAAAGGTATCCAATCCCTCAATAATCTTATATGTTTCAATCAGATCCCCTCTCATCCTTCTAAATTCCAGTGTGTACAAGCCCAGTTGCTCCAATCTTTCAACAGATGACAGTCCCGCCATCCCGGGAATCAACCTCGTGAACCTACACTGCACTCCCTCAATAGCAAGAATGTCCTTCCTCAAATCTGGAGACCAAAACTGAACACAATACTCCAGGTGTGGTCTCACCAGGGCCCTGTACAACTGCAGAAGGACCTCTTTGTTCCTATATTCAACTCCCCTTGTTATGAAGTCCAACATGCCATCTGCCTTCTTCACTGCCTGCTGTACCCGCATGCTTACTTTCAGTGACTGATGAACAAGGACACCTAGATCTCGTTGTACTTCCTTTTTCCTACCTTGACACCATGCAGATAGTAATCTGCCTTCCTGTTCTTGCCACCAAAGTGGATAACCTCACATATATCCACATTAAACTGCATCTGCCATGCATCTGCCTACTCACCCAACCCGTCCAAGTCACCCTGCATTCTCCTAACATCCTCCTCATATTTCACACTGCCACCCAGATTTGTGTCATCTGCAAATTTGCTAATGATACTTTTAATCCCTTCATCTAAATCATTAATGTATATTGTAAATAGCTGCGGTCCCAGCACCGAGCCTTGCGGTACACCACTAGTCACCGCTTGCCATTCTGAAAAGGACCCGTTAATCCCTACTCTTTGTTTCCTGTCTGCCAACCGATTTTCTATCCATGTACGTACCCTACCCCCAATACCATGTGCTCTAATTTTGCCCACTTGTCTCCTATGTGGGACCTTATCAAAGGTTTTCTGAAAGTCCAAGTACACTACATCCACTGGCTCTCCCTTGTCCATTTTCATAGTTACATCCTCAAAAAATTCCAGAAGATTAGTCAAACATGATTTCCCCTACGCAAATCCATGCTGACTCGGACCGATCCTGTTACTGCTATCCAAATGTGCCGCTATTTCATCTTTTATAATTGACTCTAGCATCTTTCCCACCACTGATGTCAGGCTAACTGGTCTAAAATTCCCTGTTTTCTCTCTTGCTCCTTTCTTAAAAAGTGGGATAACATTAGCTACCCTCCAATCTTCAGGAACTGATCCTGAATCTATAGAACATTGGAAAATGATTACCAATACATCCACGATTTCTAGAGCCACCTCCTTAAGTACCCTGAGATGCAGACCATCAGGCCCTGGGGATTTATCAGCCTTCAGTCCCATCAGTCTATCCAACACCATTTTCTGCCTAATGTGAATTTCCTTCAGTTCCTCCGTTACCTTAGGTCCTCTGGCCACTATTACATCTGGGAGATTGCCTGTGTCTTCCCTAGTGAAGACAGATCCAAAGTACCTGTTCAACCCGTCTGCCATTTCCTTGTTCCACATAATAAATTCATCTGTTTCTGCCTTCAAGGGCCCAACTTTGGTCTAATTAATTTATTTCCTCTTCACACACATAAAGAAGCTTTTACTATCCTCTTTTATAATCTTGGCTAGCTTGCCTTCGTACCTCATCTTTTCTCCCCGTATTGCCTTTTTAGTTATCTTCTGTTGGTCTTTAAAAGTTTCCCAATCCTCTGGCTTCCCGCTCATCTTTGCTATGTTATACTTCTTTTCTTTTATTTTTATACTGTCCTAGACTTCCCTTGTTAGCCACGGTCGCCCCTACTCCCCTTAGAATCTTCCTTCCTCTTTGGAATGAACTGATCCTTCATCTTCTGTATTCTTCCCAGAGACACCTGCCATTGCTGTTCCACTGTCATCCCTGCTAGGGTATCCTTCTAGTCAACTTTGGCTAGCTCCTAGCCTCGTGAACCTACACTGCACTCGCATAGCTCCACGTGCTAGTCATAGCTCCACAGTTCCCCTTGTTCAACTGTAATACTGACACTTCCGATTTTCCCTTCTCCCTCTCAAATTGTAGATGAAAACTTATCATATTATGGTCACTAGCTCCTAATGGCTCCTTCACCTCGAGTTCCCTCGATTGTCCTTGACGACTGCAATCAGAGTTAAGGAGTTAGAGCTGGAACTGGATGAACTCTGGATCATTCGGGAGGCTGACTGGGTGATAGATAGGACCTACAGAGAGATAGTTAAACCCAAGGTCAGGATTCAGAAAACTGGCTGATGGTTAAGAAAGGGAAAATGATTAAGGAGCCAGTGCAGAGTGCCGCTATTGTCATCCCCCTCAACAGCAGATATATCACTTTGGATACTGTCGTGGGCGGGGCAGATAATCTAACAGAAGGAAGCTCACAGTGCTCGGGTCTCTGGCACTGTCTGCCTCTGTGACTCAGAAGGGAAGGGGGAAGAAGAGGCACACTGATAGGAGATTTGTTACTTAGGGGAAAGGACAGGAGATTTTGTGATCGAGATTGAGGTTCCCGAATGGTATGTTGACTCCCAGGCGCCAGGGTCCGGAATATCTCGGATCTAGTTCATGGTGTTCTTCAGTGGGAGGGTGAACAGCCAGAAGTTATAGTCCTTGTAGTTACCAGTGACGTGGGCAGCATGAGTGCCGAGGGTCTGCATAGGGAGCGCAGAGAATTAAGTATTAGAGCAGAATCTCCAGGGCTGCGATTTCAAGATTCTACCCGTTCTACGTGCTAGTGAGGCCAGATTATACAGTTTCATACGTAGCTAAGGAGTTGGTGTAGGAGGGAGGACAAAAGATTTTTGGATCATTAGGCTCTCTTCCAGGGATGGTGGGACCTGTACAGAAGAGATGGTTTGCACCTGAACAGGCGGGGAAATGATACCTTAGCGGGAAAGTTTGTTAATGATGTATGGTGGGGTTTAAACTGGAGTTACGGGGGGATTGGAACCAGTGTGCCAGAACAGCTTGTGGAGAGGTTCCGGAGGCAGATGTTTGTAAGACCTCAAACAGAGGTCGGAATCAAAAGGTTGAGCATGGTGTGATTCGTGACCAGAGCTGCATATAGTTCAATGCAAGAAGTATAGTAAGAAAGGTGCATAATAGTACTGAAGACGAGGTAGCTAGTTTACAAATAGAGGCAATGTCTAGCGAGGAGAGGCTATTAATAGGGCGAAATTGCAGTCAACAGGATGTTGAAGGGCGGACAAAATCGAAATGGGTGAATACAGGACTGAAGGTGTTTGGATGAGTGCAGTATGTGGACTTGATGAACTTGCAGCACAGTTGCAGATTTTGCACTCCAAGATGCTGAATCATAGGTGAAAGAAGATAAGAACTGGGAGCTTAATGTCCAAGAATACACGTTGTATCGAGAGGACAGACATGAAAGCAGAAGGGGCGGCGTTGCTCTGTTGGTAAAAAATATGAAATTAAATCATTAGAGAGAGGTGACATAGGGTCAGATTGTGTTGAATCATTGTGGATAGAGCTTCAGGGATAAACAAACCCTGATGGGAGTTATATACAGACCCCAAAACAGTAGTAAAGATGCTGCCCAAAAATTACGACGGGAGACAAAAAATGAATGCCAAAAGGACAATCTTCCAATCGTCTTGGGAGTCTTCAATATGCAGGTAGATTGGGAAAATCAGTTACATGCTGGATTCCAGGAGGGGGAAATTCTGGAGTGCCTATGAGATGGCTATTAGCGTAACTCGTGGTTGAATCCACCAAGGGAATCAACTATTCTGGATTGAGTGTTGTGCAATGAACCAGACGTGATTAGAGTGTGTAAGTAGACCACTGGCAGGGATGACGGCAGAGCAGCAATGGCTGTAATTTCTGGAGGCAATTCTGAAGGCACGGGATATATACAACCCAAAGCGGAAGATGTCTTCTAAAGGAAATGTAACATCCTGGGAAAGGTTTCACTGTTAATGTAATCGTCTTTCTGTAGAAGCATTTGGGTTCTAGTAGAGATACCGGGTGCTTTGGAATGCAAGCTGCGTCTTTTGTTCGGCGGGAGATGAAGGACGAAGACCTGGAGAGAACCGGTGGTAGGATACGACCCAGTGGGGACCGTGGTTCGATGGAGCCAGGCGCCGAGATCGACTGAGGATCAGTGGATAGCAACTTTGGGAAGAGTTGAGCTCCAACTTGTGTACATTTGACTGTTTAATTATATCAGACCCTTATTTGTCTTTTCTTTGCTAACCCTCTAGTTAAATTAAAATACATAAATATAATTCATTTAATCGTATGCAGTGTGCCGTCTGTAATTTCTTGGCACTGAGTTGTAACACAGTAGCAAATTACACGGCATCCACACAAACCGGGGTTTGCGATGGGAGTGCCGTCTCAATCTCACGGGTTTGGCGCGACCGGGGGGTGGGGGTGGGGGGTGGTGTATTCCCAAGACTTACGCAGCCAATGAAACCAGCGGGTTTTTATTTCTGGGGACATCGTCCGGGATCGATTTCGTTGGACGCTGTGTGATTGCCCTGAACATTGATCCAGTAGGTTGTGTGTTTAAGCCCGTGTTAAACCATTGTCCAGTAAAGCGAGTAAGATACGTGGTTGTGGATGTTGCAGGGGTTGAGCGGTGGTGCGACTCCACGGGGTTACATAGAAACGTAGAAACATGGAAAACCTACAGCACAATGCAGGCCCTTCGGCCCACAAAGCTGTGCCGAACATGTCCTTACCTTAGAAATTACCTAGGGTTACCCACAGCCCTCTATTGTTCCTAAGTTCCAGATACCCATCCAGGAGACTCTTAAAAGACCCCATCGTATTCGACTCCATCACGATCGCTGGCAGCCCATTCCACACACTCACCACTCTCTGCGTAAAACAATTTACCACTGACATCTCCTCTGTACCTTCTTCCATGCACCTTAAAACCCTTTCGTGCTAACCACTTCAGCCCGAGGAAAAAGCCTCTGACTATCCACACGATCAATGCCTATTATCATCTTATACACCTCTATCAGGTCATCTCTCATCCTCCATTGCTCCAAGGAGAAATGGCCGAGTTCACTCAACCTAATCTCATAAGGCATGCTCCCCAATCCAGGCAACATCGTTGTAAATCTCCCCTGCACCCTTTCTATGGTTTCCACATCCTTCCTGTAGTGAGGCGACCAGAACTAAGCACAGTACTCCAAGTGGGGTCTGACCAGTGTCCTATAAAGCTGCAACATTACCTCTCGGCTCCTAAACTCAATCCCACGATTGATGAAGGCCAATGCACCATACGCCTTTTTAGCCACAGAGTCAAACTGCGCAGCAGCTTTGAGCGTCCTCTGGACTTGGACCCCAAGATCCCTCTGATCCTCCACACTGCCAAGAGTCTTACCATTAATCTTACATTCTGTCGTCACATTTGACCTATCAAAATGAACCAGCTCACATTTATCTGGGTTGAACTCCATCTGCCATTTCTCAGTCCAGCTTTGCATACTACCAGAGCCCCATTGTACCATCTGACTATCCACACTATCCACAACACCCCGAACCTTTGTGTCATCAGCAAATTTAATAACCTATCCCTCCACTTCCTCATCCATGTCACATAAAAATCACGAAGAGCAGGTGTCCCAGAACAGATCCCTGAGGCACACCACTGGTCACCGACCTCCATGTATAATATGACCCGTCTACAACCACACTTTGTGTTCTGTGGGCAAGCCAGTTCCTGATCCACAAAGCAATGCACACTTGGATCTCATGCCTTCTTACTTTCTCAAAAAGCCTTGCATGGGGTACCTTTTCAAATGCCTTGCTGAAATCCATATACACTATATCTACGGCACTACCTTCATCAATGTGTTTAGTCACATCTAAGACACCACCAGCCTTTCTTAAAGCCATGCTGACTATTCCTCATCATAGTATACCTCTCCAAATGGTCATAAATCCTGCCTCTCAGGATCCTCTCCATCAACTTCCATCGCTGAAATAAGACTCACTGGTCGACAATTTCCTGGGTTATCTCTACTCCCTTTCTTGAATAAGGAGACAACATCCGCAACCACCAATCCTCCGGAACCTCTCCTGTCCCATTGATGATGCAAAGATCATCGCCAGAGGCTCAGCAATCTCCTCCCTAGCCTCCCACTGTAGCCTTGGGTATATCTCATCCTGTCACGGTGACTTATCCAACTTGATGTTTTGCAAAAGCACACCCTCTTCCGTAATATCTGCGTGCTCAAGCTTTTCAGTTCGCTGTAAGTCATCCCTACAATCGCCAAGATCGTTTAAAGAATGCGTATGTATTGAATGGGGTACACATTCGTAGTCCCAATAAATTGTGAATTCCGACTTTAGCTACCATTAAAGCATTGGGATCGGTTACCATCGTGAAACGGATTTTTTGACAAAATGGTGGGCAAAGACTTTGTTTTAGTTCAGACTAGCGCTGAACTGGGGCCCCAAGAGAGGTGGCTGAGAGAGGAGGTGGGAGAGGTGGGGGAGTGTATGCGTGGGCTGACAACACTTTCCGGAAGGAGCGGAGTGTAGGCGAGGGTGCCGAATCGGAAGCCGAGTTTCCCGTAGCTGGGGGCGGAGACTTTAAAGACAAGTTGCTGTCGTTTCTGCGGAGAGAGGGGAAGGAGAGGTCTGATGTGGAACGTCTAAAGGAGTCCTCAATCAAGGGGTGACGATTCTAATTCGGTATCGGCACTTACATCCTGGTGAATAAATAGCTACGTGCCCGGTTTCAAATTCCCTTTTATCGTAGGCTCAGCAAGTTCTCAAGAATATTGCCCACCCCGAGGGGAAGGAGGAGTATAAGACTTAAGCAGAGCGCATCTCTCAGATGCTGGCTGAGTGGCAGTGCTGTGATGACGTAAAAAGACATTGACTGGTAGATAGGCTGCTGACGTATTGAAAATATTAAAGACAGAAAATCCCTTTGCTACTTCTGCGGATTACATGCAAGCGCTAGAAAATATTTTTGGCGCGACGGGAAGCCCAGTGGAACTTATGTCGGGTTTTCGGAACATGTTTCAGGAGAAGGGGGAGAAACTTTCCGCCTACATTTTTCGGCGAGAGAGGCAGCTGAGTTGCTTACGGCGTGGGGTGGGGGGGGCATTCAAACGGCTGAGTGAATCAGTTAAGAATGGACCACGTGGCGAAAGGTGCACAGCACAGGCCAAGATCGCTGGGATTTCAGAATGTCTCGTAAGACGCGCCCCCTTCCTAGTTTGTCGAGCTGATCGGAGAAGTAAGAGTGGAGGAGAATGCGACGGAAGCGCGGCCTCCGTCGACAGTGTAGAGTCCTTGGCTGTAGATCCCATGGCTGAAGTGGCCACAGACAGCCCACCCCCGGGAAGTGGTAAATCAGCTCGTGGCAGAGTTCAGAACTGAGATATCCAGGTTGTTATCCGCGGGTGCGGCCATCCCGCACGACTAAGCGGACAGGGAGTCGGAGCACCTGAGGACTGCTAGTGAACGGGATCCCGCGAGAACGGGAGCGACTGGTGTTGGCGACAGTTATACCAGCGACTGTCATAGAAGCTGAAGTTATCGGATGCAGATGTGGGAGTAGCTGAGGCCCTTGATACATCAGTGTTGTTTTGTCCGGACCCGGTCGAGAAGGGCGAAGCATCAATTCTTGTGGGGACAAATACTCCTATTGTGAGGAGATTAGTGGGAGCCGGCAAGGAGAAAATTGGAGAGAGCTTGTCTATTCACTCTGTGTTCCGAGCCGCTTTTGAGGAAGTTCATGGCCGCACTGGGCTGAATGATGAGCATAAACGAAGATCTGTGTGGTCCAAACCAGTCGGGTATGGCCTGTGGAAGTAGCTAGTGTGACGGGAAACCCCAAATTTCGCGAATGCCTGATGCCGAGGCCTTCTTGCCGAATGCTCTGGAAGACCACGACAATGAGTCATGCTTACCTGCTGGGGTACTTGCACGAACTACAGAAGCCGTCGGTTGTACAGGTGAACAGAATGACAGAGATTGTCAGGAACACTGCAGAAAGGGAAAGCACCCTTAGGCGGGGAATAGCAATGGCGCAGCTCTTTCCGGTGATGGTAATTACAGGTGCTCCGGTGAGACAAGCCGGGGAGACACTCTCTCCGAAAAAGGAAAAGCTAGTCAGAACATTGATGCCGGTACTTCATAACCATATAACAATTACAGCACGGAAACAGGCCATCTCAGCCCTTCTAGTCCGTGCCGAACGCTTACTCTCACCTAGTCCCACTGGCCCGCACTCAGCCCATAACCTTCCATTCCATTCCTGTCCATATACCTGTGCAATTTATTTTAAAATGACAAAATAGAACCTGCCTCTACCACTTCTACTGGAAGCTCGTTCCATACAGCTACCACTCTCTGAGTAAAGACGTCCCCCCTTGTGTTACCCCTAAACTTTTGCCCCTTAACTCTCAACTCGTCTTCTTGTTTGAATCTCCCCTACTCTCAATGGGGAAAGCCTATCCACGTCAACTCTATCTAAAACCCTCATAATTTTAAGCACCTCTATCAAGTCCCCCCTCAACCTTCTATGCTCCAAAGAATAAAGACTTAACTTGTTCAACCTTTCTCTGTAACTTGGGTGCTGAAACCCAGGTAACATTCTAGTAAATCTCCTTTGTACTCTCTCTATTTTGTTGACATCTTTCCTATAATTCGGTGACCAGAACTATACACAATACTCCAAATTTGGCCTCACCAATGCCTTGTACAATTTTAAGATTACATCCCAACTCCTTTACTCAATGCTCTGATTTATAAAGGTCAACATATCAAAAGCTTTCTTCACCACTCTATCCACATGAGATTCCACCTTCAGGGAACTATGCACCATTATTCCTAGATCACTCTGTTCTACGGCCTTCCTCAATGCCCTATCAATTACCATGTATGTCCTAAAAAAATATGGAACGCTTCACAACGTGCGTTCCAACGTGTCCCGACGTGTACACGAAGGGCTGGACAGGGGCAGAGAGTGGGAGGGCAATCCTGTAGTTAAAGTGATGTGCTGGTTTTCCGTCATGCAAAAGGCACAGGAAAGACAAGGGGAGAATCAAGCAGTAGATCATTTGTGAGCTTTTGATAGTGTCACTCCACAAGCTTACTACAACCTGACTGCTCTCAAAACAAAGTTGTTCCGGAATTGCGTCCTGGGGAAACGGCAGCCGCTCAGCGGAATAACTCATGCATCGTACCGTTTGGCCGGCGGTTGCGAGAGGGGACATGGCCCAAACGCACAAGTTGAAACACTCTGTGGTGTCCGAGTGAGTGTCCTAGATTGAAGTTGAAGAAACAGATTTTATACCGGGTCAAGTCGCATCCAGTCAGGCCTCGGCGTTCCCAGTTGGTTCTGTCTGAGAAATATCGGAGGATTGCATTGAAGGCACTTCATGAAGATTCCGGCCATTTTGGGGTTGACAAGGCATCGATTGCTCAGACATCGTTTCTAATGACCCCGAATGAAGCCGGAGGTCGAAGAGTACTGCATATCGTGTATTCAATTTATACGTAAGAAGACGCTGCCTGCGTGGGCAGCTCCGTTATTCCATTTACAGAGTGGGGAACCACTTGACCTGGTGTGTATGGATTTCCTATCAACAGAGCCTGATGCCAGCAACATGGCGTAAGTCCTGTTTTTCTTGATCACCACAGATATGTGCAAGCCTTTCCCGCCAAGGATCAGAGGACGTCCAAGGTGGCTGAAGTGTTATGGGTTGGGCATTCAGTTTATTATGGACTCCCCAGGCGGGCACATAGCGATCAGGAACGGAATTTCTAGAGTAGGCTCAGACATGTGTTACTTGGAGTCGAGAAATCGAGGATTATGCCTTATCAACAGCAGGGTGATCCCCGGCCCGAGAGATTCAGTCGGACCTTACTAGATATGCTCAGAACCCTGGAGATCACTAAAAAGAACAAGCTGGATCAACACTTTGGATATCTGGTCAACTACTAGAACTGTACACAGAATAAAGCCAACGGGTACTCCCGAAACGAGGTTGCCCATTGACCTCTGGTTTGGGACTGGCGGGGAAGATCTACAACAGACTTATCTGAAGTTTATGGCTGATATGAGAAGGGAACTGCAAAGGGCTTCTGAATTAGCTGAGGTCTATACTACGAAGCAGAATCAAGCAAATAAGAGCGGGTATAATCACAAGGTTAGGTTCTCCCAACTAATGCCTGGGAAGCATAGTTCCTAAAGAATTTGGGAAGCATACCTGGGAAGCATAAGTTGGCTGACTGCTGGGCGGCTATGCCCCATGTAGTGGAGAGTTACATACCAAACGAATGAGTTTTCCGGGTGAAATCAGAGGATGGGAATGTGCCTGCCAAGATTCTCCATCAGACACACCTTCTACCTCTAAAACAAGAGGTACATGTTGACCCAGAGCCAGAGCCAAGGATTAGAACAGACCTTCCCTCTGAATGTGATACGGCCTCAGAGGATGATGAAGTGGTGGTGTGGTATATGCTGCCCTTGGCAAACTCCCCAATAATTGATGCAGACCGGTGAAATGGGGGAACCAACAGTGGACAGGTGGATTTGCGGTTAGAAAATGACGAGGCTGGACTCTAAAGTAACTGGGCATGAAGGCATGCTCAGTCAAGTGACAAGGAACCTGAGCTGTCGGAAGGCACGAGTATCGGATGGCGGTCGGGATGGGGGGGGGGGGGTAACCACCCACCTGGACAGAAAAGACCCCAAGGACTGTCTAAAGCTGGAAATGTAGATGATGAGGTAAGGAAGTCCAAGACAGTCAGCAGAGCCCCAGACAGATTGGCCTATGTCGCACTTGGGGAACAGAGTGTGGCAGCTAACCCTTTGGTGAGCTATGGCACTATCACTTATGCCTGGGTTGCAGTTTGTACTTTGTAATAAGTGACAAATTATTTCAATGTCACGAGGACATGACTAATTTTGCTGGCGGGAGAGTGGAACACCCTGGGAAAGGTTTCACTGCTAACGTAATGGTCTTACTGTAGAAGCAGTGTTTCTGTTATAGTAGAGATAATGGCTGCTTTGGGATGCGTCTTTTGTTAGACGGGATATGAAGAGAGAAGACCCTGTACAGAACCGGTCGTAAGATACGTCCCAGTGAGGGACCGTGATTAGATAGAGCCAGGCGCCAATCTCGACTGAGGATCGGTGAATATGAATTTTGGGAAGGTTGAGCTCCAGCTTGTGCGCATTTGACTGTTTAATTATAATGGGCTCCTTTAGGGTTTTTTTCTTTACTAGTTAAGATTCATAAATATAATTCCTTTAATCGTATGCAGTTTGCTATCATTTCAGGGCACTGAGTTGTAAACGAGTAGAAAATTACACAGCACCCACACAAATCGGTGTTTGCCGTGGGAAAGCCGTCTCAGTCTCACGGGCTTGGCGGGACTGGAGGGTGTCCTCACTAGACTTACGCAGCTAAGGAAATCAGCGGGGTTTCAGAAAGATGACACAACCATGGCTAACAAGAGACGTCAAAACCAACATTAATGTCAGAACTAACATTAATCCCAAAGAAAAGGCATATAATACAGCAATATTAGTGGGAATTTAAGGATTGGGAAGCTTTTAAAAACTAACAGAAGGCAACTATAAAGTCATTAAGAGTGTAAACATGGAATAAAAAAGTATTCTAGCCAATAATATTAAAGCAGGTACCAAAGGTTTCTTCAAATACATAAAGTGTAAAAGAGATGTGAGAGTGATATCGGACCGTTGGAAAACGATACTGGAGAGATAGTAATGGTGGACAAACTGAATAAATATTTTCGTCGCTCTTCACTGTGGAAAACACCAGAAATATGGTGGATGTTCCAGGTGTCAGGGGTCATGAAGTGCATGAAATTACCATAAATAGAGAGGAGCTTCTTGAGAAACTGAAAGGTCTGAAGGGACAAAAAACCATCTGGACCAGATGGTCTACACCCCGGGGTTTTGAAACAGGTGTCTGAGGAGATTGTGGGGCCATTATTAATGGTCCTTCAAGTTTCACTAGATTCTGGAATGGTTCAGGAAGACTTCAAAATGCCAATGACATTCCACTCTTGAAGAAGGGAGTGAGGCAGAAGAAAGCAAACTATAGTCTGACCTTAGTGGTCGATTATTAAGTCTGAAGCATCAGGGTGCTTGTAGGACATGATAAAATAGGCCACAGTCAGCATGGTTTTATAGAAACATATAAACATAGAAAACCTACAGCACAATACAGGCTCTTTGGCCCACAATGCTGGGCCGAACATGTCCTTACTTTAGAAATTATCTGGGGTTACCCGTAGCCCTCTATTTTTCTAAGCTCCATGTACCTATCCAGGAGTCTCTTAAAAGACCCTATCGTATCCACCTCCACCACTGTCGCCAGCAGTCCATTCCACGCCCTCACCACTGTGCATAAAAAACTTACCACTGACATCTCCTCTGTACCTTGTTACGTATCCGTGGGGTCTTGTACCTGTCACGTGACCATGATGTAATTGAGGCTATGCTGGACATGAGGTAATGGTCTTGTGATGGTGGAGTGACGTCATTTTCCCGCCAGTGAGAGGTTATGTGATAGTTTTTTCAACAGGGTATAAAAGAAGAACCCCGCCATGTGAAGCGGGGCAGTCGTGGTTGAATTCGGTAGTGACCGCATGTTGCTGCGTATTTGATGTTATGACGCAGTTTTATTTTAAAGTGGAGTTTTACTTTCTGTCTTAAGTCTCAAAGGTTATTGCCGACAGTTTTGCTAGAATACTGCCAGTTAAAATCCAGTCGGAGAGTGAAGATTCGTCGAAGTTCGGGAAGCTGAAAGATCGAGGAAAGTTGATGTCGGCTGTGAAGCAGGTTCGACCTTTATTTAATCTTCGCACGAGGAATTAGTAACCTGTGTCCGTGTTAACTCCTGCTTTGCCAAAAGAGCAGAAAGATTTGGATGCAGAGTTTCGCCAAGGAAAGGTCAGTGCCTTTAAGCCGTTTTATTTCCTTCAATCGTAAATCCCTCGGCAAAGTATGCTTCAGCTGGGATCAGCAGTAACGCCACGGAAGAGAATTTATTATCCCATGGAAAGCCTCTCCTAAGTGACTGTGTAAACATTTGGACTTTCGCATTACGACTTCTAAGAACAGTTTTTGCATTATCGCTTTAAGAACTGTTTTCACATTATCGCTTTAAGAACTGTTCAAGCTGCCGCATAGCAGCCGACTTCCGGTTAAGTTAGTTGTTTGTTTACTTTGGGGTTTTTTTTTAGCAGTGTTTAATAAATGTTTTATTTCTTATTAAAAAACTGTCTCAATTATATATTAATTGTTGCTGGGGTTGCCATAACAACCTACTTCCAAGCGCCTTAAAACTGTGCTCTCTCGTGTTAGCCATTAAGGGGAAATCTTGCCAGACTAATCAGTTGGAATTCATTGAATAAATAACAAGCTGGATAGACACAGGAGAATTGTTTGAAATTTTGTACTTGGATTTTTAGAAGGCCTTTGACAAAGTGTCACACATGAGGCTGCTTAACAAGCTACGAGCCCTTGGGATTAGAATAAAAAGTCTAGCATCTGGCATTTGATAGATGTATACACATTTATGAGGTGTATAGCTACGGTAGATGGCAACAGGCTTTTGCCAGTGAGGTTGGAGAAGTCCACAAATAGAGGTCAAGGGTTAAGAGTGAAAGGTGAAATGTTTAAGGGCGCAAATCTTCATTCAGAGGTTCCTAAGAATGTTCATTGTATTGCTAACGCCAGTGAGGGATTCGACTTCTATTATAACATTGTAAAGAAAGTTGGCAAGCCTATGGAGGGCTATGGTCCGGGTACAGATCGATGTAGTAGGCACATTAGTGGCTGGGTACGGACCAGATGGGCTGAACACCTGATTCTGTGTTGTAGTCCACAATGACTCCATGGCTCTATAACTCCAAGAAGGGTAGAGTTGACTTATTAGATCCTGCTCCACGGGAAATATCCCATCTTATCTTATCAATTAGAAATCGAAGTGAAAGAACCGAAGGTTTGTACCGTTCAATAACGGAAACAGAATTAAGTTTATTAATTTGTTTCTCTGCAAAGTTACATTATTTGTGTCTTTGCAACTTTAGATTGGATGTGGATAAGCATCCTCAGTGGCGCAATCAGCGACCGTTCATCTATTAAACAAAATAACTTATCTTAAATGTTATTTAAAACTGTAACATTTTTAAAATTCAACTTCCAACATCTTTAACAGTTGCAAATATTAAAAATTACCATTTCCTCAGAAGTGCGTTTATTATTGACTGCACAAACGCTGTATAAATGTTAAAGTTCAATTTCGGTAGCCTCGTGTAATCCAAACAACGAAAAGAAACGCAATACTCTTTCATGACACATTAGGAAATCAAGGAATGCGTCATTGCTTTGTAGGTGAAAGAATGCGTTTTATCACTTAACCCTGATCTCTGATACTTCTGTAACGCTAATTATCTCTCCCTCCACAGTGGCTGTCCGTGTTGCTTTTCTATTTTTTTTTTCAGCATTATGATGGGACGGCCTCAGGGCGGCAATTACTGAACAGAGTTGTAAATTGCATCTTGGTTTGTGGGTGTTGCTGTCCCCACCGCAAGGAATAAAGGTTCAAATGTTTAATTTAATATCTGAAAAATGCATACAATATATATCCTGAAATGCCTTTTCTTTTTCGCAGAACATCCACGTAAACAGAGAAGTGTCTCAAAGAATGAACGACAGTTAAACGTGAGAGCCCCGAAGTAACCCCACCCCCCCAGCTCCTCCTCCCGCGCGTAAGTAGCGGCGAGCAACAATCCCCACTCCCCCCACCGACAAAATAAAAAGCACACCCGCAAAGACACAGACCTTGCAGTTCCCCTAACGAACATCGCAATTCATCCCGCATTCGGCAACCCACAGGTTCTGTCTCGCTCTAATAATGGAGAGTGAGGTATTCCCCCATTTTCGCAACGAGCGGGAGACATAACAGCAACACGCTGATTTACAATGTTAAGAAGTCCGTTTCATCGCTTTTTTACGAGCTCTGTACCCGAAGATCGCGAAGATCTCGGGATTTCGCGCCCACAGCGGAAGGGTTTCCGGCCTCCCCGACGACACACGATCTCCTGCCGTGATACCGACCCTCGATCTGCCCGTCTCCAGAGCCCCGAGATCTTAGGCTTCCAAACACTAGGCCGCCTCTCAGGCCTAACCTATGGCGTGCCGAAAATCTGCTGGTCCTGATACCCCGAGAACTGGTCCCATTCCCGCAAAGAACCGAAATCAGCGTGTAACTCAAGGACAGGGTCTCCAGATCTGGCCGATCAGTTGTGGACAGTTCCGCGGCAGCGGAAGAAATAAAGAGGCGTTCATCTTCTTTGCCTCTTCTTCCATTTCCCACTCTGGGACCCTTCTGACCTCCTCTTCTCCTCAACTGCCTTCTCACATCCCCCGATGCCCCTACTCCTCCCTTTTCTCACAAGATCCACTCTCATGTCCTATTAGATTTATTCCTCTCTAGCTCTTTACATTTTCACCTATAGCCTCGTAACTTCCTCCAAGAGGACCACGCCCATGTAGTGGGCTGGAGGCTTCCGTACCTGAATTACCCTGGGAACATTGCTGGTTGGTAAAGGGCTTTTACTTTGGCTCTTGGAAAGGTCACCGTGCCAAACAGGTTAAAGGACAGAGGCCAGACTAAGAGTAATGTACCAGACCTCTATATTTGCAGTTTCAGCTCAGGGCTAACAATCCTGACTGGTCAAACAAAATCATTACGAAAACAGCAATGAAGAATTCTTCGCCGCCTGTGTGCTACATTATCCCAAAGTATACACCCGGGCCCCCGACAGGCGGAGGAAACACGGAAAACCAAAGACCATTTAGTGCCGTACCAAGAACAGAGATGGAAGACCTTCATTGCTACCCTAAACGCCAACAGCGCAACGCGCAGTACGAAAGCAAGTAGCTTTGCCCCACCGACCTGGCTTCACCTATCGCATTTTAGGTTGTACCCCTCGCCCCTCTCCCCACACCTTCTTAATCTGGATTATTGCCCCTTTCTGTCAAATCCCGATGAAGGATCTCGGACAGAAATGCCGACTGCTGATTCACTTGCATAAATGCCTGACCAGCTGAATTCCTACAGCATTTTGTGTGTTGCTTCCCCGGTGTCTAACTTGCGTTCAGTGAAACGGTGGGAAGCAGGTGACGGGATCCTGCAGGCTGTGGAATTTTCGCCTGCTGTATTTAACTGAATAAGCACCTGGTTGTGTCCCTTTCCCACTGATTGACTAAAAAATTCTTATGCCAGGTTTCCACCCAGGGACCTCCCACGATTGAGGTGAACGTCAAAACCACAGAGACGCGGCCCGTTTATTAGTATGTACTGTATCAATAGATCCGCCCAAACCTCTGTAAAAGGTGTATTGACAAATAATTGTTCAGCTCAGCAGCAGAGAGCCACAGCGGAATTCTTTTTGAAAATTATTCACGTTAAAGTTAAAGCCAGGTGGCATTTTCGTTTGCAACAGCCTTAACGACAACCTCGCCGCAATGGAATATCGCCGTTTGAACTGTACCACAGCATTCACATTCTGCGTGTGGACCTGTGAGTTCATTCGTGTGTGTAGGAGGCGGAGTTTTCTATCTGGAAGGTAAAGAAAGAGAAACAGTAAATGAACAATAACTGCGTGTAATGAGTAAACGTCGTGAAAGAAACGGAGAGAGTATTGAAAATAGGCGGTACTGGAGACTCAGACACAGTGAGAAGACAGTGGTGTTAATACTATTGAGCAGGTACTGTCCTTCCTCCAGCCGGAGGTGGGCACTGAGAGAGATATAGAAATGTACAAAACAGAAGCAGGTGCTTCGGCCCATCTCGTCTGTACCGAATCATTTAAAATTTACTACAAGCATCAAGCTTTACCCGAACCATAGTGCTCAATACCCCAACCATTCATGTACCTATCCAAACTTCTTTTGGATAAAATTGAGTTTGCATGCACCAGTTACGCAGGCAGCTTGTTCTGCGCCTTCCCGACCATTTGAGTAATGACTTTTCTCCTCACTTTCCCTTTAAACTCTTCATCTGTCAGTTTTAACCAATGAAATCTAGCTGTAACCCCACCCAATCTCAGTGGGAAAATAACACCTGGATTTATCATATTTGTAGCCGCATAATTTTGTATACCTCTATCAAACCTCCTGTTAATCTTCTACGTCCCAAGGAACAATATCATAATGTATTCAATCTCTCTCTATAACTCAGGTCCACCAGATCCAGCAACATTCTTGTAAATTTTATCTGCACACTTCGAATTTTATTTACATCTCTGCTATAGGCAGGTGACCAAAGCCGCTCAGAATACTCCAAGTGAGTCCTTAACGTCTTATACAACTACAACATAACACCTATCTCCTATTCCCAATACTTGGATTTATGAAGGCCAATGTGCCAAAGCATTTTTTTGCGACCTTCATCTATATCACAACTTATATTGAATTATAAACCTGTATTCACAGTTCTATCGCACTCCGTAATGTCCTGCCTTTCATTGTGTAAGCCCCCCTCTTGATGGCCCTACCGAAGTGCAACACCTCGCATTTCTCTGCAATAAATTACATCTACCATTTCCCCAGCTGGTCCAGATCCTGCTTAAAGCTCTGATAGTTTTCTTCATGTTCACTACACCCACAATCTTGGTTTTATTCTGTGTTGACCCAATTACCCACATTCTTATTCAAACTATTGATCTAGATGACAAACAACAACGGACCCAACAGCGATACCTGCTGCACTCTACTACTCACAAGCTTCGAATCAGAGGGGTGGCTGTCTGGCTTCTCCCACAAATCCAATGTCTAATCTAATTTCGAACTCATCTTGAATGCCGAGCGTGTGAATCTTCTTGATGCCCTCCTTTGCGTGTCCTTGTCAACTGCCTTGCTGAAGTATATGCAACCAACATCCACCGCCTTGGCTACATCAACTTTCCTGGCAACTTCCTCGAAAAACACTTTAAGATTGTTAAAAAGAAAAAGGAAGCTATGCTGACTATCCCTAATCAGTCCATGTTTATATAAATATTCAAATAACCGGCCTGTTAGAATACCTTCCAATATCTTTCCACTACCCTGATGTCAGGTTCACCAGCGTATAGTTTCCTGGTTTATTTTAGAGTCTTTCTTAAACAGCCGAAAAAAAAGCTATCCACCACTCCAGTGGTACCTCACCTGCCGCTAAGGACGATTTTAATATCTCTGCTTATGCCTTTGAGAAAGGAACAGAATATTGAGAAGATTAAAGGCTTGTAGTGAGTGAATGAAAAAGGGAGATAATCCAGCTCCCTGGCCAATTGCACGCGTGTACATTTCTCTTCCGTGCAAGCGATTCGGACTATGACTTCTCATCTTGTTTTTTCCAGTCCTGATGAAGGTTCTCGTCCCGAATCGTTGCATGTTTACTCTTTTCCGCAGATGCTGCCTGGCCTGCTGTGCCAGAATTGAGAGGATCTGAACATCTGTGATGTCTGCGATGGGGAGTATACTGTGGAAGAGATGCTCTGTCAGAAGGAAGGTGTTGAGGTTTTATTGCACTGTTAGAGGGACTGTCCTGAGACATCACAGAGACGTTCCTTCTGGGTAGTGAGACTGTTCCCGGAAAGCATTGAGTACTGAAGCCTTACTTTGTGTTTCCCTCTGTTCACCTCACCACCGCGGAGAGAAAAGAAATCAGGAACCTGAGTCCTCACATGTTTTCCTTGTGTGTTTTGTTTGACATTGAGTACAGTGACCATAGTTTACGTTTCAATAAATCGCTGAAGGAATATAATGATACTTGGGATCTGTGAGCTGCAGTCTCCAGGCCGCGAGATTCTCCTTCTTCAAACCTGAATGTTTCTCATTACAACTAGCAGAGATCCACAACTACATACACGCAAATGGCTGACAAACTCATATGACGCCTTTGCTCTTCCCCGTACCCCTGCCAAACTCCGTGCTGAGCCTCCGTTCCCTGGAGCGGGAAAAGTGTTGGGGAACGTCTCCTCTCCGTCCAACCCTGCATCCTTCTCCACTGCCTCCCCTCCGGCAGTGCGGTCTGAAAGCGGCCGCCATTGCCAAGCGGCTCTTCCGGGCCAACGGGCGGTAATGGCCCTGTCAATGAGATAGGCTGCCGTTCTCCGGGAGGAAGAAGTCAGTCCGTAGCGGCAGCCCTAAGCTGACAGCTTAATGTCGAAGGATGGTGGGGGGAGGGGGAGAGGGGAGGGGGGAGGGAGGGGAAGAAGGGAGAGAGGGAGAGAGAGAGAGAGAGAGAGAGAGAGAGAGAGAGAGAGAGAGAGAGAGAGAGAGATATTTCATGTAGCCCATCATTTCAATTTTTCTTCGTCTTCTACTTATTCTTCTTATCTTCATTTTGTTTCTGTAACTGTCGGAGCTTGTGACATGCAATCTGTAGTTCGATCTTGTGTGCTACAGCTCTGATGTCTCAGAAAGAAACTCCAGGAAAGAAATGTAAACCAAGGTACCGCGAGGAGAAGCTCGGAGACGAGACGAATGGCCATAATTGACGACATTTAGAAACATGGAAACGTAGCACGATACAGGCCCTTCGGCCCACAATGCTGTGCGAACATGTACTAACCCTGGAACTACCTAGGCTTACTCATAGCCCTCTATTTTTCTAAGCTCCATGTACCTATCCAGGAATCGCTAAAAGACCCGATCGTTTCTCGCCGATTAAAACATCGAGGTAGATTAAAATATCAAGGCAAATGCGAAGCAAAGCGAGGAGTTCTCGGAGAGGCTGGTTCCATTGGCTTCCCTCGAAAGAGCTGTTAGTTCGAGTCGTTTCCCTTGGAGGGGCCGGTTGGTCCCGATGCTCTCGGAGATGTTGTCCAAATTCTGAGATTTATGGATTGGAGTGTTTCGGTCTCTTATGTTGACCTTGTTCAGTTCTATAGTGTTTTTCGTATTCTTGCCCATTCTTCATTATTGATTGCCGGGCTGAGAGATTGGGTGATCAGTTTCTTTGTGCGAGGGAGGTGTTGAGGGGTTGGGATTTGGAAGCTTTTGCTAATTTTTCTTTTCGTGTGAGGGGGATTAATGTCTTTTCTTCAACCACTTCTTCGGTTTACTGTATTTTATGTCTGTCTGCAGAAGACAAATCGCAGAGTTGTATTCTGCATACAGTAAAAATAAAATGAACCTTTGACATTTGACCTTTGACCTTTGTCCATAGATGTCGTCTCACTTGTTGATTTCCTCGCACATTTCCAGCATCTTTTGTTATTGAGTTCCTCCATTATTTTGCGTTTGTTGCTGCATAAGCTATTGATCGGGCAGAACGAAGGGACCGGAAGTTGAATTAATTTCCACTCACTGAATCTAACTAAGATTAAAACGTGACAGAAAAATGTGTGATTTGCAGATGTCAAAAAGGGGAAAGAGGATCCAGGCGCTACTGAGGCAGGGATTGTCATCTCTCTAAAGGCACCGCCTGTGCGAGATAGCAGAGGTTGGCGGTGCTTCCGTGAAACGTGTCTGCTCCAAACTCAATTCGCCTCATGAACTAAACGCTCTTCTGCGAGCTGAACCCGCCGACTCGTTTTCACTAGGCCGGAGTTTTGACCAGAGCCATTGCACCGTCCTCGAGCTGTAAAGTTGTAATTTGTTCTGCAACATTGATAGTGAGGTTCCCCCAGCTTCTGCTAAATTCTTCATATTCACTGTTCCTTGTCCTTCGTCACGTTGCAGCACGGTGTTCAGCAACTGATTTTCGTGGGGGGGGGGGGGGGTTGAGTTGTCGGGAGATGAAGTGTAAAACTGGGTGGTCAGTGAATCGAATGCACGTTCCTGAGATCGAAGAGTCGCAGAGCAGCAGAAATCTCAGTGAGACCAATGGGAAAATCACACGGAACTCCCGTCGAAGAGAAGATTTAAACCCTTCACATTTCTACCCTACTACCCCACTCCCCTAACACCCTCACCTGACTTCACCTATCATCTTCCTGCTTATACTTTCCTTCCCCTACCATATTTTCCCCTCCTTTCCAGTGCTATTGAACGGTCTCGGACGAAATGTATTTAATTGAATAAAGGACTGGTTGTATCCCTTTCCAATTACCTGATTTGAACAAAAGTATCGCGGATTGTTTCTGCCTGGTTTCGAACCAGGGACCTTTCGCGTGTGAGGCGAACGTGATAACCACTACACTACAGAAACACTACCACATTTTAACATTTCCCACATGTAGCTTTTACGAATAGACCTGCACACAACACGTTCTGTCAGCTAATTTGCATCCAAAGCTAACGACTAAATTACCTTAAAAGGCACCTCGATATTAATAAAACACTGAATGCAGTGGCCCATTTCCGCTGATAACAGTCTTCACGAACACTGCCACAATTGAAACTGGCTCCCGCTGAGTCCAGGCCAGGAACTGGAACTGCACCACAAAATTGAAATTCTGTCTGTGGTCCTGCGAGTCCCTTCATGTGTGCGCGAAATGGAGTTTTCAATGCCGAACGGATAAAATCTTCTGAAATTACCAACAACGGCACCTACTGAGGAAATCGGAAGACACAAACGAAGAGGGGGACAAACACCCGAGGAGGGGCGAGGGTTGGAGGTAGACTTAACGAGATATTCAGCTACAGGGAGGACATAACGAGAGTGATTGTATTTCATGCCAAGTGCGTGGCATTAAACTGATCCTGTCCTTCCTCCAGCCTGTGATGGGCATTGAAGATTGATCGAGGGCTTGCTAAGTGCTAAAAAATACCTTCGGCTTGCGGTGATCAATCTGAACAACAACCGCTAAATTACGCACTCTCCTGACAAACTCGAGCAAGAGTCAGATTTATGTTCTCGGCCGCTATTTAACCTGAAAATAGTCGTGAATAATGTGAACGTGATAACAACCGTACTAAAAACCCGCTGAGGTTTAAAATCCACCAGGTTATGTGGAATATCGAAACTTGCAGGACGTTGTAAAGTAATTGGAAAGTGCAATTTCAGACTGTCTTTCGGCTGTGAGACAAAGCAGAAGCTCGAGAAATGTTTCAACGAGTTTCTCTTGGTTTCAGTTGTGAACTTCTGTTCCACAGCGTACAAAATTCTAGAGCAACTCGGTGTTCACCAGCAGGGCACCGAATCCGCTGTTGGTGCTGAGGGGGCATTGAGGGAACGGATCTGAGCCGCGGCACGCTCAGTTTGAATAAAACAGGCCGGCTGCTGAAGTCAAGCCGGTGATATATAGGCAGCCGCCAGTCTGCAATCCAGAGATCTCAGTGTCAGTGCAAATAAAGTACCGATGAAATGTCTTGGCTCGAAACATTAACGTTTTTAACACCTATACATGCTGCCTGATTTGATAAGTTCCTCCTGTATTTTGTGTATGTCACTAAATAAAGTACTGAGCGGCAGATTGGATGGGGTGGAAGGTTGATTTAAATTGTTCTTGGTGAATCTAACGAAGATTAAAACGTGACAGGACATTGTGTGAATTCTGTGTGTGCAGAAGAGAATGCGGCTCCCAGTAACAGCTGAGGCAAAGACTGACTGCCCTCCGCTAGCAGCACCTGGATCTGACAGCGAATATACTGCTCTCTGGCAAGTGAATCTCTCCCACTACGGCAGATCATCGAAGTTCCTTCTATGCGTGTACCTCGTGGCGCAGTGGTAGTGCGTCTAACTCCAGAACATTGGCAGCATTTTCAGTAATCACATGTTCATTGGAACCATGCACGGAGAGAAGATCGGGAAGGACTAAACATTCAGCAAAAATGAGGATTCTGGCAAAATGGAAATAGATCTCTTTTGTAAAATGGGCCTCGACAATTACTGCTCTGGAGTTTTCGAGGTGAATCACAGCGCAATAGTCTTAGCAGCGATCACGTAAATTCAACCGCTGTTCTAGCTTCAAACATTTATTCGTATTTTCCGTCTTTGCACTGATAATTATCACATCGGGATGCCAATTGAAGTGATAAATTCGAGAAAGTACTTCATTGCAGAGACCTTAACTGAGGTTTCACTAAAAAATTAAACAAACTCCGGCAGAGACCGGAACCATAAGCAGCGTTGCATTGGGTGTTCTGTTGCAAATGTTATATTGCGGAATTTGAACTGATTCCCGAATTCTGTCGTCAAAGTGCAAGATGACAGTGTACTCACAGCAACGTTAATCGGAATGCGCCGGTCTGTTTTGATTCTGGAGATGTTCAGCTCGCTTCCCTCGGCAGGCGAAGAAGTGTCTCGAAATAGAAATTCAGGGCGTACATTCGCTTTCAAATGTTGTTTTTATCATCTAGAGCATATATGTCAAACTCAAGGCCCGCGGGCCAAAGCCGGCCCGCGGTGGAATTATCTTTGGCCCGCGAGATAATATCTAATTACTATTAAAGCTGGCCCCAGTAATCGAAGCGCCTATGGCGTATGATATGGCTAATGCTGAGTTTATTCAGGTACCAGGTTTTCAGGGTTTTTAGTGTTTATTCGGTTTCCCTGGTTTATTTCCTGAATATCATTAATGATTTTTTTTTCTATTAGAGCTGGCCCGCCGGTATATTGCATGCACCACTAATACTACAAATCCCACAATGCACTGCCAGTGCATTGCTCGCGCTTGCCTTACTCTCTCATCAGCATCCTTATGGCGCTAGTCACGTGTGGTCAACTTTCAGCTATCCCTCACCCCAAAAATGGCTGAACGAAAGGTGGACTTTGAAAACAGGGGTTTTCAAGGCAGGTGGGAGGCAGAGTATTTGTTCGCAGATATAAAGGGCAAACCTGTTTGTCTTGTGTGTGGAGACGGTGTGGCTGTAATTAAAGAATATAACGTAAGACGACACTATGAAACGAAACACCACGACAAATACAAGCATCTGGACAAGAAACAGAAGCTCCAGAAGGTAGAAGAGTTGAAAAGAAGTCTGGCGTCACAGCAGGCTATGTTCACAAAAACCAAAACACAAAGTGAGGCTGCTGTAAAGGCTAGTTTTATTGTGGCAGCAGAGATCGCTAAATCAGCCCGGCCCTTTACCGAGGGAGAATTTGTTAAAAACTGCATGATGAAAGTTTGCGACGTCGTGTGCCCAGATAAAAGGCAAGCATTTTCAAATGTGAGCCTGAGCAGAAACACCGTTGCTGACCGTGTACGTGAGCTTGCCACCAATCTACAACAACAGCTGGTGGGGAAGGGAAGAGATTTCATCGCATATTCCCTTGCTGTGGATGACAGCAGGGACACTTCTGATACTGCCCAATTGTCAATTTTCATTCGTGGAGTGGACTCAAGTCTGTGTGTAACAGAGGAATTTTTGGGATTAAGATCAATGCATGGCACAACTACTGGAAAAGATCTCTTTGAAGAGGTATCCAGATGTGTAAATATAATGAGGCTGCCTTGGGATAAACTTGTGGGACTGGACGACAGATGGAGCGCCCGCGATGTACGGTCAAAAGAGTGGATTGGTGGGCAGGATCCGGGAGAAGATGCGGGAGGAAAACGGCGCAGGTGAGCTTACAGCTTATCACTGCATCATACACCAGGAATCGTTGTGTGGCAAAGCCTTGAAAATAGAACATATAATGAGCACCATAACACGAGCAGTTAACTTCATAAGAGTCAAAGGTTTGAATCACCGCGAGTTCAAGTCGTTTCTGGAGGAGCTGGGTTCAGAATATAATGATTTTCCCAATCACACAGAGGTGCGATAGTTAAGCCAAGGAAAAGTGCTGAAAAGATGTTTCGAGTTGCGTGAGGAGATCTGTCAGTTCATGGAAAGCAAAGGGAAAGACACAACAGAGCTCCGGGATAAAAAGTTGCTTTGTGAAATGGCGTTTCTGTGTGACATCACGAGCCATCTCAATGCGCTCAACCTGCAGCTTCAGGGGCGGGGTCGTGTGATCACAGACATGTACGCTGCAGTGAGGGCTTTTAAAACCAAGCTGCGCCTGTGGGAGACGCAGATGCAGCAAGAAAACTTGAGCCATTTTCCGTGTTGCCAAACTATGAAAGAGCAGGTTTCTACCGCAGTGTTCCCACGTGCAAAGTTTGCTGAAAAACTTAGCATACTTGGTGCCGACTTCACACGGCGATTTGCCGACTTTGAAGCCCAAAAAAGCAGGTTTGAACTGCTCAGTAATCCATTTGCAGCTGACGTGGAAAGCGCACCAACCAACATCCAAATGGAGCTGATTGAACTCCAATGTAGTGACACACTCAAGGCAAAGTCTGACTCGGTGGGCACTGCACAGTTTCTACGTTTCATTCCCGCCACAATGCCCCAGCTGCGTACCCAAGCTGCTCAAATGCTCTCTATGTTTGGCAGCACATATCTGTGTGAACAACTGTTCTCTTTGATGAAGATAAACAAAACATCACACAGGAGTCGTCTTTCTGATGAGCACCTTCACTCAATTCTGAGGATTTCCTCAGCTCAGAGCCTGACTCCAAACATTGATGAACTTGCATCCAAGATGAGATGCCAAGTATCTGGCTTAGACTAGTGTGAATCACAGAGTGTTGGCCTGTGGAAAAATGTTTTCATTAGAAATTACTCCGGAAAAGCTGCAGATAAAGCCATAAGAAATAAATGCAACTGATTTTTTATTTATTTAATGTTCAATGTTGTTTTTGTAGGCAATAACCTAAGCTTTGTTAGTTCCAGGTTAATATGTGTAATAAATTCATTTCAATAAGTTTTGCAATAAACGCTGAACCAGTCCGGCCCTCGACTTGTACCGATTTTTAAATTTTGGCCCACTGTGTATTTGAGTTTGACACCCCTGACCTAGAGACACAGCACGTCCTTCCGCTCCAACGTGCCCAATTCACCCAGCTGACCTAAACAATAACTAACCTTGCGACTTAGAATCGTGGGAGGGAACCGAAGAGCACGCCGTCACGAGGAGAACGTACAATGGCCTTACAAACCGCTGCGGAACTGAACATAGGTCCGTAGCACTGGACACGACTTTGCCACCCACCGATAGTCCCCAAATCAAGGTGTTCTCGACGAGGGTGGGATTCCTAACCACGCGTACAAATCACAATGGCATAAGAATCCGTCGTCTTAACCAATGCGTCAATAATTTGGCCCAAATGTTCTTGAGAAATGTACAGCTGCAATATGACGGGTACTGATGGACTGGATTTGTCGGTTCTTCAACTGAAGAACGATTGAGAGTGGACGAATGCCTACAGTTGATAAATTACAATTTCTTGTGAAATAATTTTCCCGAATAGTATCGACTACAGGCTCTGTGGCGCAATGGATAGCGTGTTGGACTTCTAGAACTGTATGAAGAAGTAATTCAAAGGTTGTGGGTTCGAGTCCCACCAGAGCCGGTGTTCCGTCTGGATTCAATTTTCTAGCGAGAAAGGACTTCAGACTGGATTAGTGAACCAGGGTTGTCGAGGGATATTGAGGATTCTGGTAAAGCAAAGAAAAATACATGTATGGTGAATTGGCATAAATAATGTCGCACTATTCAGAGCATTTACAGAGACAGGTGCGTAAAGAGGCCCCGAAGGATCATTGGGGACCCGAGTCATCCCAACCACAATCTGTTCCAGCTGGAAAATGTACCGCAGCATAAA
This sequence comes from Hemitrygon akajei, assembly GCF_048418815.1. Lineage (NCBI taxonomy): Eukaryota > Metazoa > Chordata > Chondrichthyes > Myliobatiformes > Dasyatidae > Hemitrygon > Hemitrygon akajei. The sequence goes on along the minus strand of NC_133134.1, from coordinate 88,480,857 downwards.
TGCCAGGACCAACAGTCTCCGGGACAGCTTCTTCCACCAGGCCATCAAACTGATTAATTCACACTGATACAATTGTATTTCTATGCTATATTGACTGTCGTGTTGTACATACTCTTTATTACAAATGACTATAAATTGCTCATTGCACATTTAGACGGAGACGTAACGTAAAGATTATTATTCCTCATGTAAAGTATGTGAAGGACGTAAGAAATAATGTCAATTCAATCCTACAGAAAACTATTAAATGAAATACCCTACTGCATAGCTGCAAAAGCAAATATCCATTTCCGTTGCATATTTTCAGATAGGTTATTTTCGAATTGATTCCTTCACTTTCTCTTTCTTCTATATTATTCTAGCTTCATTCGGAATTAATTTCGGATTAATCTTCGCTAAATTACAAATGAAATTACGTACACCTCTCCCATTGTCACCACAGTACTTCCATCATAGCACTTCCATCATGGAATGTGACCTCCATTTAGATTTTTCGGTGCGACGCTGTGATGGTCGAGTGTTTAAGTCGCTGGATTCGAAATCCAATAGAGCAGGTTCGAACCTGCTTGTAGCCGGTTTTCATTTACCTGGGGAATTGCACCGAAAGGAATAAACTGGAAAACAGTTTTTGCGATTAATCCTCGTGCCTCCTTCTGTTCCCGTGACGTGAAGGGGAGTGTGCGGCACAAAATACGGCCTGCAGATGATCAGACTCTATTCTATTATTATATTAAGAGGAATAGGATAATCAGGAGAGTTGGTTACCGACAAGGAGCATGGCAGACCTCTTTATGTGGAGCTCAGGAGAAGGGCGAGATCCAAAGAATAAAAAGAAACGGGGATATACACTTGTTTCGTGACACGGAAAGAAAACGAGGAATACGATCTTGTTTATAAGGTTAAAGACAGCATTTTATCACATAATCATGATCTCTGATAGTTCAGTAACGCTAAAATTATTTATACTTCCGCAGTGGCTGCCCGTCAGTGGCCGTATTGCTTTCTAATTTTTATTTCAGTGCAATTCCACTTTTGATCTGGCGTACATGGCTGGTGGTTGGTTCCTTAAGGGTGTGCTAGCCAGAGGAGGTAGTGGGGGCAAGCTGTCACTACTTGCTGAATGCATCTCAAATAACCTCTGTCAACCAAGTGCAGCTCCCGTTCTTCACGCGTGGTCTAACTACTCCCAACGGAACTGTTTCTACGGACAGGAGAAGGGGCAAAGGCAGAATACTGGCGCCTTAAATCCTATTGCTTTGGGAAGATAGGGCTCGAAGGGCAGAGTTGGCAACTCATCTAGGAGAAGGCAATTTCTGATCTCAATCCTTCTCTGTCTTGCGCCTATATGCACTCCTGGGGAAGGCTTCGGGATTAAACCCAAGGAAAGATCCGGAGTAATGTCTCACGTGCGCACATTGAAACGGCGGGAAGTAGGTGAAGAAGTGTTGAAGGATCAAAAACGGCATTTAATTGAATATATGTCTGGTGTCAACCTTTCGTGGTATTTGAATTAGATAAAAATCAGAATTTGAACAATTGGACTGCATCACACATTTCACATCCTGCTCGTGGTCCTGTGAGTTCATTCCCGAGTGTGCAGTCGGAGATTTCAATCTGAAAGGCAATGGAAAATTAACAGACATTATCAATATAGGCCGTACTGTGTAAACGGAAAGAAATAAACGGTAAGAGAGATACCCACGATGAGGCAAAGTGCTGATTGTAGGCGGGTTTAGAGACTCAGGCACAATGAGAACACAGTGGGATTAATTGTGTACATTTACCATTACTATATGAGGCATTACACTGGTCCAGTACTTCGTCCAGCCAGCGATGGTCATAGACTTTTGATAGTTTGTTGGGGTGTTTTCAAACTGTAAGTGCTTTCCCATGTTTCTGCAGCAAAGTTTCGGGCATTTGTTGTCAATGTGAACGGAACAGCCCGACATCGCAATCGCAATTCGCGTGTAATCGAAACGTGAAAGTGACTACACTACAAAGTCGGCAATTTAAAATATCGACAATAGAACCCAGGTGGACATAAAAGATGAAAGGGAAATATGCAATTTTTGTCTGCTGATCGGAAGCAGAGATGTTCAGAGGTTTCTAGACGCTTCTCCCGTCAAAGGTTATAAACTTCTGTCGAACTTGTTCGCTTCCGCACTTCTTGGGGCTGAGGGCGTCTTGAGGGAGGGAATGTACACTCAAGGAATAATTCCCACTGGGCGTGCGAGTCAATTTAAACGCAGAAGGCCCGCAACCGAAGTTCTGCAAACCGAGCTAAAGTGCTATCAACAGCTGCCAGCTTGTGCAATTATCAATGCCATATAGATGGTGAATTGCAGCCAATCCGGCGGAACGTTGAAGTTTCTTGTATAAAGGAACTCCGTCGCTTGACTTCGTGGCGCAACGGTAGCGCGTCTGACTCCAGATCAGAAGGTTACGTGTTCGAATCACGTCGAGGTCACAATCGATGCGTCGGATTTTGCCATCAAATTGTTTGCTCCGTCTCTGCTCAGTTGTTCTTCCCGAAATTAAATGCACTTTACCCTTCGGAAAGCAGCCAGCTGAAGTGAACCTATGAGGCCAAATTTAACAATGAATTGCCCTGTCTAAAATGAAATACTGTGTCGAAATACAAAATCATCTCTCTTTTATTCCAAAACCTGCGTTGCTGGAAATTTGAAATAAAAAAGAAAATTATGCAAGTATTCAGTAGGTCATTCAGCATCGAAAGGAGCTACATTTTCAGTACATTCAACGTTCCCACCATCTCTACATTATTCATTTTCTTCCTTCTTGAAGGGGAAGGAAGCCACCGCCTGTCCGAAAGCAGGTTTTCTTATGTAGCATATCACATAGAACAGTACAGATCTGTAACGCCGCCCACAATTGTCTGCTCATCTTTTATGCTACTGTAGGATCAATCTAAGTCTTCCCTCCAATAGAGCCCTCTATTGTTCACGAAGGGTTTACGTCAGAGAGTAAACGTTTGACAAAGGAAGGAATTGAAATTAAGTTCAGCGAATGAATGAAAACGAGGATATATCAGTCCCTGAGACAAACGCACATTTCCAGAATTTTTCTTCCATGCAAGCATATTATCAAAATAATCTTCTTGGCCAGGATTCAACTTGGGACCTTTCGTGTGCGATTGGAACGTGATAGTCATTATACGGTAAACATACAGACATGGAAACCAGCAGGACGTAAACGAGGAAATGGAAAGATACAATTTCCCTGGACTGATCGGTTTTCACAGGAATAGAAGCTGTTGAGAGGTTTCGACACGCTTCTCCCGGTTTCATACTGTGAATTTCTGTCGAACCTGTACACCTCTGCAGCACTTGGGTCTAACAACGCCATGAAGGAGCGGATGTGCACCCAAGAAATAATTCTCAGCGTGGGTTGGGAGTCAGTTCAAACACAGCAGCTGTTCTGCAAGCCAAACTGTTGCACTTCTGGTTGAGTCCACTAGGGGATCAGCTACTCTGGATTCGGTGTTGTACGTGTCATGAGTCCGGTCCGTGAAATCCACATTCCAGTTCACGGTCCAGACCATATTCTTATTCCAGGTTTTCCGGGTTTCCCCAGTTTCTGTTGAGGCAGCTGATTCCAGTTTGGGCTGACCTAATAAATAGCTTCAGGATTCAGCCTCTGGCTGCTCGATTGTTCCTGTCCAAACCCCATGTCTGTATCTCTTCCCTTCACATTCCTCCTGGAACCTAGCCTAGCCTAGCCTAGCCTTGCCTCGCCTCGCCTTGCCTCTGCCTGGAGCCTAGCCTCGCCTCGCCTTGCCTCTGCCTGGAGCCTTGCCTCGCCTCGCCTTACCTCTGCCTGGAGCCTTGCCTCACCTCGCCTCTGCCTGGAGCCTTGCCTCGCCTTGCCTGTGCCTGGAGCCTCGCCCTGTTTGGAACTGACTGTCCGTGTCCACGCCTTCGCTAATGTAGGTCCGGCCGTTTTGCCGCTACCTAGCGTTGGGAACTGTCTGGTCGTGTTCAGCGTTCTGTGTAATGAGCCCTACGTCCTGTACCCAAGGAGGGGTCCCGGCTCGGTGTTCCATGTTCCTGTCTCTTCTTCGATCAACTTGTTATATTGTTATGATGCGGCAACAATGAATATAGAATTGAGACAGGTTTTTTTATAAACAAATAAAACATTTATTAAACACTGCTCAATAAAAAATGAAAAGTAAATAAACGACTAACTTAACCAGTAGTTAACGGCTATACAGCAACTCGAAATGTTCTTAAAGTGATAAATGCAAAAGACCAAATTATTTATGCAGTCAATTAGGAGAGACTTTCCTGAAGTAACGAATTGCTCGACGACGTGACGTTACTGCTGATCCCAGCCGAAATATGCCTTGCCCGAAGGTTTTATGACGAAGGAAATAAAATGGCTTAAAGGCAGTGGCCTTTCCTTGGCAAAACGCTGCGTCCAGCTCTTTCTGCTTTCAAAATTCAGGAGCTATCTCGGATGCAGGTTACTAATTCCTTCTGAACGAAGATTCAATAAGGTCGATCCTGTATTACCGTTGACGACACCAACTTTACTCGATCCTTCAGGTCTCCGTACTTCCATAAATCTTCACTCTCCAACTGGACTAAACTGGCAGAATTGTAGCGAAACTGCCGGCAATAACCTTTGTGACTTAAGGTAGAAAGGAAAACTCCACTTTAAAATAAAACTGCGTCATAAGACGAATACGCAGCATAACGATGTCACTGACGAATTAAACCACGAAATGACCTGTGCCACCGCAGAGCTTTTCCCTTTTATACCTGTTGAAACAGGCCATCACATGACCTCTCACTGGCGGGAAAATTACATCACTCCACCATCACAAGACTATTACATCATGCTCAGCAGAGACTCAATTACATCATGGTCATGTGACAGTCACATGATACCCACGGGGTATGTAACAATATGAAGAGCGTTTGATGGCTCTGGGCTTTGACAAGAATTCAGAAGAAAGAGAGGTGACCTAATTGAAACCAATCGAATGCGAAAAGCCTTGACAGAGAACATTTGGAGGGGGTGTTTCCGAGGTGGTTGAGTCTCAGATCACAGAAAGCAGTCTCAGATTAGAAGAGCGTCCTGTTAAAATTCAGATGAGGTGGAATATCTTTAGCAAGAGAGTGGGAAATCTGTACAATTCGTTGCCACAGGCTGCTGTGGAGGTTAAGTCGTTTTGTATAATTAAGGTTGAAAGATTCTTCCTGATAGGTCGGGGCATGAAGGGACACTGAGAGAAGGCAGGAGGTTGCGACTGCGAGAAAAAACGATCAGCCATGATGAAATGGTGGAGCAGACTTGAAGGGCCAATAGACCTAGTTTTATTCCTATACCTTATGGTTTTATGTTTATCGAGAATCGTCAGAAGGATTTCAGGTTTCATATAACATTACCTTATTACCAAGCCTCTGTCTCTCACTGCCCATCGTATCAATGTTGAAAATTCTAAATAAACATGTTATCAAAGTACATATATGTCACAATATATATCCCTGAGATTAATTGTCGTGCAGGCAAACTCAATAAATCCAGAGAATAATAAACATAACAGAATGAGCGAAAGACAGCACCAACCAGTGTGCAAAAGACAACAAGTTCTACAAATACAACTAGAAAGAAAGAATAATGATAAATAAATAACCAATAAATATCGAGAACATCAGATGAACAGTTCTTCAAAGTCAGTCCATGTTTTGTGGGAACATTTCAGTGATTTCAACACTTCAGTCACACTCTTTATCGCTCTTCCCCTTTCTCTTGCTCCCTACCCTCTCTCCAACCCATCCTCCCTGTTCCTCCTTTCGTACGTACGCAGTGAGTCTCGAGCTGGCTCTGTATTTAGTATGGCTGTATTAAACGTTCTGCTTGCCTGCTCCTTTATTTGTATCTGGCCCCGCTTGTCGGCCCAGCTGAGATTACCTGCTGTGATGCCCCTTTATCCCTGCTGACTTGTTTTTCATCCGATCCCGTGGCTTTTGTGCCCTTCCGAATACAACTGGGATTTCAGTGCCGCTCCTGCGGATGGAGTTCCTGCTTCCACAGAACGGCCACACTTGGCGACCGCAGCCTGCCTACTGACGACACGAGGCAGTCAGTCCGTCAGTCCGGAAATGCCTGTCAGTAACTTCGGCAATTGTCCCGAATTAATAAAGGAAATCCGAGCTATTTTCTCAATTAGTTTTTTTTTAAGGTTTGTCCCAAATAAGTGGTTATATTTGAAACTACTCCTCCGTCATCCGTGACTTCATCCAGCGCCTTAGCCCGGTCAGCCGCACTAGTATGCTGAAGCAACACACACAAGAAACTGAGGAACTCAGCAAGCCAGGCAGCATCTATGAAAAACAGAAAAAGAGAAGTTGTTTTCTTTTTGTAATGTGCAGGAAGTTTAAGGACCACTTGAGCTGGGTTCAGGATAGATTTTTCACACTGAGACAAGGAAAAAATGGCAGGAAAAGGGAACCGCGGCTACGAAACACGTGAGGCAACTGGTCAAGAGGAAGAAGGAGCTTATGTTAGATATAAGAACCAGGAATCAGGAAGGGCTCATGAGAAAAACAGAGTTGGCAGGAGAAGCTTAAGAAAGGACTTAGGAGATCTCGAAGGGGGCGTGAGATGTATTGGTCATGATCTTTCAAGAATCACTTGATCCTGGCGTGGTCTCGGAGGACTGGGAAATTGCAAATGTCAGTCCACTATTCAGGAAGGGAGGACGGCAAAAGAAAGGAAATGTCCCTCAGTGGTTGAGAAAGTGTTGAGGTCTATTATTCAGGATGAGGTTTCATGCATTGCAGGATGATCCATTGCATTGATTTTTTAAATTTATATTGATATGATTGTAGTAAATAAACCAGTGGTTAATGATCGGTTTCTATAAGCCGACGGTTAGTGTTTTGTATATAGTGGGTATCACGTTCTAACACGCGAAAGGTCCCCGGTTCGAAACCAGGTAGAAACATGCTCTGATGCTTTTGTACAAATTAAGTAACCACACGTTTATTCAATGGAATACTTCCGTTATTCGTTCCATGAGCAGAGAGCACCCTCATACACAAAACGATGGAGCAAGTGCAGTCAGCATTTATGCCGGGACCGTTCATCAGGACTCAAAAAGAAGGGGGAAGAACGAAAATAAGAAGATGGGTAAAGGGGTCTACACTCCGGCAGGTGATAGTTGAAGGGAGCTGAGAAGGAAGATAAGGTATAGGGGAAGTGTCGAAGAATTGTGAAAGTTTCTTATCTCAGACGGCTGTTCACGCTGACACAGTCTCTCTGCACCCACACTGTGATCTCTTCTGAGCTGCGACACTTGGATCCAAGGTTCACTCACCACCTAGTTTGTCATTTCGTCCCCACTCTTCCCATCCCCACCCCCAACGTACCTTCTAGCATTTGGCTTCACAGATCGTAAAATGGTGGGAGAAAGATTCGGGTTTTGCAAATGCAGAATTTACCAAGTCAGGCGTACATTGCAGTGGGGAAATTCCGTCCCTGAACATGGTTATTAATCGTTTGAAATGAGAGGAAGTACTGAATTTGAAGAAGTCGGCAGAAGCTGAAGCAATTTTATCGCTATCAGCCGATACAGACGATGATCCATCTCATCAAAACAGCTCGAGGACGGACCAATGCCACGTAGCCTAACTTGCCATGAAATCTGTCCAGTGAAAAGGAGCTGAGTTTTGGAACTCCCAGAGGCGCTTTTAGTTTACAGGGTGAATCCTTTATGAAGGGACGGTTGTTGCAAGAATCGCCATTACTTGATTTGTTACACATATGTTGCCGTAGGACAACGACCTATCTCAGCGCTAGGAAACTCTTTTCTTTTTCTGACTCACTGCATCCGCAGGTAGTAGAATGCGACACGACTTAATCTTCGGTATATTCACTATGGAATTTAAAACACAGCAGCATCTCCTCCTCACACCACAGTTCATTCCGCCTAGTTTGTATGTAGCAAGAAACACAAAGTGTTGGAGGTATTCAACAACACAAGAAATTCCGCAAATGCTGGAAATGTGAGGGGAAATCAAGATGTCAGGCGGCATCTCCGGTGGAGAATGAACAATTGACAATTCATGGCAAGACAGTTGATCCGTAATTTATTTACACTGATACTGAGATCTCTGAATCGCAGCGGGGCGGCTCGTTCTGATTCACCGGCTTGACTTGAAGAACTTAATCACCGGACTGCTTGTTTAAAACTGCCTCGCACCTCTTACTGAAAAGAGTCTCGTCCCTCTGATCCCTTCTCTTCAGGCGCCGTCAACTTCACCAACGGATTCTGTGGTTCGGTGATTAACAGTTTCGACCGATCGTTGTTCAGATAAAGGGTGTTCGCCTGAAACGTTGACGGCGTATTCCTCACTTTCGCTGCTGCATGACCAGAGGAGTTACTCCACTACTGTGTGTGTATTGTGACAGGAATTCACAATCTGGATCTGGGAGAAACATGTAAAAACTTTTCACCAGATTCCCCTTTCTCTCACAGCCGATATATTCACTGAAATAGTATCCCGTTTACTCTTCAACGCCCAGCCGGTTTTCACGTCCTATCTAAACAGGTTTTTTTTTCATCCCAGCGCTTTTTATACGCCAGTTGTTATCGCGGTCAAATTACACGCCAATAGTTCAAGTCAAGTCAAGTCAACTTTTATTGTCATTTCGACCATAACTGCTAGTACAGTGCATAGTAAAAATGAGACAACGTTTTTCAGGACCATTGTTTACATGACACAGTACAAAAAACTAGGTTGAACTATGTAATAAAAAAAAACAGAGACAGCTACACTAGACTACAGACCTACACTGGACTGCATAAAGTGCACAAAAATAGTGCAGGCATTACAATAAATAATAAACAGGACAGCAGGGCAAGGTGTCAGTCCAGGCTTCGGGTATTGAGGAGTCTGATAGCTTGGGGGAAGAAACTGTTATATAGCCTGGTCTTGAGAGCCCGAATGCTTCGGAGCCTTTTCCCAGTTGGCAGGAGGGAGAAGAGATTGTATGAGGGGTGCATGGGGTCCTTCATAATGCTGTTCCCTTTGCGGATGTAGCTTGTAGTGTAAATGTCCGTGATGGCTGGAAGAGAGACCCCGATGATCTGCTCAGCTGGCCTCACTATCCGCTGCAGAGTCTTGCGATCCGAGATGGTGCAATTTCCGAACCAGGAAGTGATGCAGCTGCTCAGGATGCTCTCAATACAACCCCTGTAGAGGATGGGGGGTGGGAGATGGACTTTCCTCAGCCTTCGCAAAAAGTAGAGACGCTGCTGTGCTTTCTTTGCTATGGAGCTGGTGTTGAGGGACCAGATGAGATTCTCCGTCAGGTGAACACCATGAAATTTCGTGCTCTTTACGATCTCTCCCGAGGAGCCGTCGATGTTCAGCGGGAAGTGGTCGCTCCGTGCCGTCCTGAAGTCAACAACTATCTCTTTTGTTTGTTCACATTAAGAGACAGGTTGTTGGCTCTGCACCAGTCCGTTAGCCGCTGTATCTCCTCTCTGTAAGCTGACTCGTCTTTCTTGCTGATGAGACCCACCACGGTCGTGTCATTGGCGAACTTGATGATATGATTCGAGCTGTGTGTTGCAGTACAGTCGTGGGTCAGCAGAGTAAACAGCAGTGGACTGAGCACGCAGCCCTGGGGAGACCCCATGCTCAGTGTGATGGTGTTGGAGATGCTGCTCCCGATCCGGACTGACTGAGGTCTCCCAGTCAGGGAGTCTAGGATCCAGTTGCAGAGGGAGGTGTTCAAGCCCAATAGGCTCAGCTTTTCAATCAGTTTCTGAGGGATGATTGTGTTGAATGCTGAACTAAAGTCTATGAACAGCTTCCGAACGTATGTGTCTTTTTTATCCAGGTGGGTTAGGGCCAGATGGAGGGTTGTGGCAATGGCGTCATCTGTTGAGCGGTTGGGAAGGTACGCAAACTGCAGGGGGTCCAGTGAGGGGGGCAGCAGGGTACTGATATGCCTCATGACGAGCCTCTCGAAACACTTCATGATGATGGATGTAAGTGCAACGGGACGGTAATCATTTAAGCAGGACACTGACGACTTCTTCAGCACGGGGACTATGGTGGCGGCCTTGAAGCACGTTGGAATGGTGGCGCTGCTCAGGGAGATGTTGAAGATGTCAGTGAGAACATCTGCTAGCTGGTCTTCACATCTTCTGAGCACTCTACCAGGGATGTTGTCTGGTCCAGCAGTCTTCCGTGGGTTGACCCTGCACAGGGTTCTTCTCACATTGGCCATGGTGAGACACAGCACCTGGTCATTTGTAGGAGGGGTGGACTTCCTGGCCGCCACGTCATTATCCGCCTCAAACCGGGCGTAGACGTTATTGAGCGCATTTGGGAGGGAGGCATCACCTGCACAGTCAGGTGATGTTGTCTTGGAATTGGTGATGTCCTGGATGCCCTTCCACATGCGCCGCGTGTCGCCGCTGTCCTGGAAGTAACTGTGGATTAGCTGGGCATGTGCACTCTTTGACCCTCTGATGGCTCAGGACAGTTTGGCCCTTGCTGTTGATAGAGCTGCCTTGTCGCCTGATCTGAAGGCGGAGTCGCGGGACCTCAGCAGTGCACGCACCTCTGCGGTCATCCATGGCTTCTGGTTGGCACGTATTGTGATGGTCTTGGACAGAGTAACATCATCAATGCACCTGCTGATGTAGCTGGTCACTGATGCTCCTCTAAGTTGGTCGAGTCGCCATCGGTTGCAGCCTCCCTGAACATGTGCCAGTCAGTGTGCTCAAAGCAGTCTTGAAGAGCAGAGATGGCTTCTGCTGGCCAGGTTTTCACCTGCTTCAGAACTGGTCTGGAGCGCCTGGCGAGCGGTCTGTATGCTGGGATTAGCATAACCGAGATGCGGTCTGAGTATCCGAGGTGGGAGCAGGGCTCTGTCCGGTACGCATCGGGGATGTTTGTGTAAACCAGGTCCAATGTGTTCTCCCCCCCCCCCCCGTTGCAAAGCCCACATACTGATGGAATTTGGCGAGCACTGACGTAAGGTTCGCGTGGTTAAAATCACCGGCGACAATAAACAGACCATCAGGATGTGCGTTCTGCAGTTCGCTAATAGCCCCGTACAGTTCACAGAGCCCCTCCTTAGCATTAGCGCTGGGGGGAATGTAGACACCGAATATAAGGACAGAGGTGAATTCCCGTGGCAAACAAAATGGTCTGCATCGAACTGCCACAAACTCCACTAACGATGAGCAGTGTCTGGAAACTAGTGGAGAGTTCTTACACTATTCCGTGTTTCTGTAAGCACAGACACCGCCACCGCGAGTCTTACCGGAGACAGCTGCATCTCTGTCCGAACGAAACAAAGCTAGCCCGTCTAGCTGGATGGCAGCGTCCGAAATTCCATCAGTGAGCCATGTCTCTGTGAAGACAAACGCGGAGCAAACTCTGTACTCCCGCCGAGTATTACGTTGGAGTCGGATGTAGTCCATTTTATTGTCCAGGGAGCGGACGTTGGAGAGTAGAATGGACGGGAGAGCCGGCCGGCTAGGGTTTGCTTTTAGCCTGGCACGGACCCCTGCCCGTTTGCCTCGCTTCTGCTTCCTCGCACATCACTTTCGACGTCTCCATCTCCGGCTCCCAGCATCAGGCAGGTCCAAGGATTGTAGGCCCGTTCTCCTCAGCAAGCCGACGTCGCGTTATTCAGCCAGTAGATCTTTGTGGAGGTTTGTTTTTGGGTGAACTCTGTATTGTAGTATTATCTGGCGATGGTAGATAGCTGCTCTGTTATCCATGTGTCCTAATCGAAAATTGTGTATCAAACTTAAAATAGAAAATTAAATTAAAGTAACACCAGGTCTGAAATGCCGCTGCTGCCGTGCCGCGCCGCCTCATGGGACTACACGCCAATCGTTCCCAGTTCGATAGAAGACGGCAACGTAAACATTGCTCGTGTTCCAGTTTGTCACTATGAGCGTGTATACTGTGGGTTTCTATTCAAACTGACAGCTGCTACCCGAAGGTATCTTTCTACTTTATACAAAGGTATTTTTCTACTTCGGACAAGGTTGTTTGCCCATCACAGGTGGGAAGCAAGGCAGGACCGGTTCAATACGGCGCACACGGGATGAACAGAATTACCATCCCTATGTACTCTGTGTGTCCGAATCTCTCGTTCTGTCGACTATGAAGCCTTCCCCCTCTCGGGTCCTGCCTCCATCGTGATCTCTGCCCCATTTTCTCCGTGTCGACCGTTATTCACATTTTTAATTTGTTTTTGTTTTCCTTCGCGATGCAAACTCTATATCGACGACTCATGAAAAAAGTCAAAGGGGGAGAAGCGGATTTTGAAATACGTGGTGCGTTCTTACAGTCCTAACTGGACTCAGCGGGAACTAGTTACAGCTAGGGCGGGATTCGTGAAGATAGTTATGAGAAGAAATGAGCGATTGCATGCATTTGTTATTGATATTGAGTTTGATTTTTCTATATATTTCAGACGTTAATATCGGTTTTTCATTAGCTGGAAGTGAATATTTTGTATAGGTCCTTTCGTATCCATTGGATGTGGTACATAACAAACAGGCGGAGTGTTTCTGTAGTGTAGTGGTTATCACGTTCGTCTAACACGCGAAAGGTCCCTGTTTCGAAACCAGGCAGAAACATTCGGTGGTACTTTTGTATAAAGTCCTTGTATTTGGAAAGGGACGCAACCACACGTTAATTCGCTGGAGTACTACTGTTACTCGTTGAGGACCCACAAAGCTCTGGAGCAAGAGCAGTTAGCATTATTGGAATATAAAGTTGCATTGTTTGCTGTGTAACCAAAACTACGTAGTCAGCTTCGTATTTGCTATTTGCTATGTATGTATCCAATTTAGTAGGAGAATGAAATCTTTGTATTGTCTCTGTACTATTGAACACATCAATGCCTTGAGAATGTAGCTAACTTATACTTACTATGTATCCAACTTATCAGCCAGAATGAAATCTCTGTATTGTCTCTGTACTATTGAACACATCAGTAACTTAAGAATGTAGCCAAATAAGAAGATAATGGTGTGTTAATGAGAGGCTAGCAAAGAGATAACTGTGGCCAGGGATGAGGTAACACATGGCCCAAAAAGTAGATTAGAACAGGATTAACTTAATGGGTAGAAACAATAGTGGGAAGTCGGGAGCTGATGTACTGGTGATACGCAACTGTAGACCGATTGGATATGCTAATGCAACTAAACCAGGAGATTGCTATAAAAAATGCTATGCACAAGGATCGGTGGGCAATCAGCGACTAGCTCACTGAGGGGCAATCAGCGACTAGCTCACTGAGGGGCAATCAGCGACTAGCTCACTGACTGTTTCAGCTTGGATTTGCAAATTAAAGTTTAGCACTTCTTGAAGAATCTTCTGCGTCTCCTGGTCGTTTGTGGGGCACAAGAAACCACAACAGCATTTATGCCGTGACCGTTCATCAGGACTGCAAAAGAAGGGGCACAAATCAGAATAAGAAGATTGTAGTGTAGGAGTGTGTAGGAGTGCAGGTGATAGGAGGAGGTAGTTGAGAGGGAAGGTAAGATGCAGGGCGCGTGGAGAAGAATTGCGTAAAATTCTGATCTGAAAGACTGTTAGCGGTTACACACTTTCTCTGCCCCACACTGTGATCTTTTCTCATCCCATGTACATGCTTTCGATTCACTCAGCACCCAGTTTGTCATTTCAATCCCAAACTTTCCCCAATATTCAGGGGAACAGGGAGGAGGCTATAACAGCCTGATAGGGATACCCGCATGTTGTGTTGCCTCCCAGGTGCCAGGGTACGGGATGCCTCTGATCGGGTGCAAAGTATCCTGAAGGCATGGGGTGAATGGCCAGAAGAAGTCTTGGCACTCGTTGGTACCAATGTCATTGGTAGAGAAAAGGAGGTGGCCTGAAGAGAAAATTCAGGAGTTTGGGTAGGAAGCTGAAAAGCAGGACCGCCAGGGTAGTAATCTGAGGATTGCTGCCTGTTATTACGTGCTAACAAGCGCAAGAATAGTACGAACAGGCATATTAAATGCGTGGCTGAAAGACGGCTGTAGGGAGTGTTTCGAGTTCCTGGATCATTGGGGCCTCTTCTGTGAACACAAAGGAGTCCAGTATCCCAGCAGGCAGGTTGAATAGAGCTGTTAGGGACGGTTTAAATGAATTTGGCAAGGGGATAGAACCGGACTGATAGGGCGGAGGAAGGGTAAAATAGAAATAATTCAAAGATAGCGTGCAACAGGGATGATAGAAAGGACAGTCAGGAAATGAGGCATCATCACAGCCAGCGGGATGATTTACAGGGCAACAGAAGACATGATGCAGTTACAATACTGGACTGAAAGTGTTATATTTAAAAGCACGGAGCATAAATAAAACGGACAGTCTTGAAATCCAGCTAGATGTTGGCAAGTATGATGATATGGCCGTCGCTGAAACTTGGCTAAAGGATGTCTGCCATTCGAACTGTACGTCCAAGGATATACGGTTTATCAGAAAAATAGGTTAGTAGCCAGAGAGGGTAGTGTGGCCCTATGTACAAGAAATGATATTAAATCATTAGAAAGGGATGACATATGATCAGAAGGTCTAGAATCTCTATGGGTTGAGTTAAGAGATGGCAAGGGTAAAAGGACCATAATGACAGTTGTATACAGGACTCCAAACAGCAGCCGGGATGTGGATAACAAATATGTAATTTGTAAAAAATTTGTGAGAAAATTTTGTGGTAGGTCTAAAGGAATGGTTTTTTAGAACAGCTTGTTGTTGAGCCCACTAGGCGATCGACTGTGCTGGATTGGGTGTTAAGAGAGCTTAAAGTTAAGGAACCCTTTGGGTACAATGATCACAATATGATCGAGTTCACTTTGAAATTTGAGAAGGAGAAATTAAATTACAATGTGTCGGTATTTCAGTGAAATAAGTGAAATCACAATGGCATTAGAGGGGAAATGGTCAAAGTTGACTGGGAAAGGACACGAGCAGGATGGCCAGCACAGCAGCAATGGCTGCAGTTTCTGCGAAAATTGAGGGAAATGCAGGACTAGATATATTCCAAATAAGAATAAATTTTCGAATGGAAGAAGGACACTACCGTGCCTGACAAGTGAAGTCACAGCCAAAGTAAAAGCAAAAGATAGCCATACAAGGAAGCCAAAGATAGTGGGTAGGTAGAGGATTGGGAAGCTTTTAAAATTTGCAGAAGGAAACTAAGAATGTCATTAAGAAGGAAAAGATGAATTATCAAAAGGAAGCTGGTAACTAATATCAAAGAAGATAGTAAAAGCTTTATTAAATATATAAAGTCCCAAATGCACTCTCAGGTTCTGAACGAAGTAGCTGGAGAATTTTCGGAGGCATTAGCAATGATCTTTCAAGAATCGATATGGAAAATTGCTAATGTTGATCCGCTATTTAAGAAGGATGGGAGGCTGCAGAAAGGAAACTATAGATCTGTTAACCTGACATCAGTGGGAACATGTTGGAATCGATTGTTAAGGATGAGAATATGGAG
This sequence comes from Hemitrygon akajei, assembly GCF_048418815.1. NCBI lineage: Eukaryota > Metazoa > Chordata > Chondrichthyes > Myliobatiformes > Dasyatidae > Hemitrygon > Hemitrygon akajei. Next base: position 88,465,338 of record NC_133134.1, on the reverse strand, counting down.
CAGCCTGAGGCACATGACAAGATAGGCTAAAGCCAACCTAGTTTCCTGAAAGGAAAATCCTGCCTGACTAACATATTGCAATCTTTTAAGGAAATTACAAGCGGGGTAGACAAAAGAGATGTAGTAGATGTGGTGTATCTGGATTTACAGAAGGCTTTTGACACGGTTCTGCACATGAGGCTGCTTAGCAAGATAAGAGCCGATGGAATTACAGGGAAGATAGTAGAATGGGTGGAGCATTGGCTAATCGGCAGAAAGCAAAGAGTGGGAATACTGTAAAGAGATCCTATTCTGGCTGGCTGTCGTTTATCGGTGGAGTTCCACAGCGGTCGGTATTGGATATGTCATCCAGGTGTTGCCGTAGAAGAGCGACCTGTCTCTGCCTGAGCAGAACCGGGAATTCCTTTTCCTTTCTGACTCAGTCCATCCCATTTTTCTGACACGACTTAATCTTCGTTACATTCGCTGAGTGGTCATTAACTCAAAGCGCATCTCCTTCCCCCCCCCCCCCCCCCCATCCTTCGCTCGTCCAGCCTAGTTTGTATGTAAGAAGAAACACAAAGTGCTGGACGAACTCAACGACACAATAAATTCCGCAAATGCTGGACATGTGCAGAGAAATCAAGAAGTCAGACGGGATCTACAGAAGAGAATAAACAATTTGCATTTCATGGCAAGACACTTGATGGCTACATTAACTACACTGATACTGAGATCTCTGGAATGAAGTGGGGTGGCTAATTATGATTCACAGCTTGACTTGAAGAACTTCAGCACCCGGCCAGCTCCCACTCTGCACTGACAGTATACAGTGACTGTATCGTACATCTGATCTCTTCCGTTAAGGCGCCGTCAACAACACTGATGGATTCGGTGGTGCGCTGGTGATGAACGGGTTCGCACGATCATTGTTCGGATAAATGGTCTGCGCCCGAACCGTTGACGGCGAATTTTTCTGTCTCGCTGATGCAAGACCAAAGGAGTTGCTCCACTATTGGCCACACATTTTATTTCCAAGTCCCATTCCCATTCCGATTGGCCACACATTTTATTTCCAAGTCCCATTCCCATTCCGATATGTCAATCCATGGCCTCCTCTACTGTTGAGATGAAGCCACACTCAGGTTGGAGGAACACCATCTTAAATTCCGTCTGGGTAGCCTCCAACCTGATGGCATAAACATTGATTTCTCTAACTTGTTAATGCCCCTCCTCCCCTTCTTACCTCATCCTTATTTTTAATATGTTTCTCTCTCACAATAACTCCTTGCCTGTTCCCCATCTTCTTCTGGTGCTCCCCTCCCCCTTTCCTCTGATACACCCCCTTCTCCAGCCTTGTATCCCTTTTGCCAATCCACTTCCCAGCTCTTAGCTTCATACCTTCCCCTCCTGTCTTCCCTATCATTTCGGGTCTCCCCTTCCCCCTCCCACCTTCACATCTCTTTCTATCTCTTTTTTCCATTAGTCGTGACGAAGGGTCTCGACCCGAAAAGTCGACTAGTCTTCTTTCTATTGATGCGGCCTGGCCTGCTGCGTTCCACCAGCATTTTGTGTACGTTGCTGGGAACCTCTTTTCCTTTTCTGACTCAGTCCATCCGAAGATAGTAGAACTCATTTTCTGACATGACTTAATCTTCGTTACATTCCCTAAGTGGAAGTTAACTCAAAACCGCACCCTATCCACGCACCTCCGTTCGTCCCGCCTTGTTCGCATGTAGCAGGAAACACAAAGTGCTGGAGGAATGCAACAACACAAGCAAATCCGCAGAAAATGGAAATATGCGAGGAAAAACATCTACGGAGAAGAATAAGCAATTGACAATTCATGCCAAGACACTTGATCGCTACAGTAATTACACTGATACTGAGATCTCTGGAATGCAGCGGGGCAGCTAATTATGATTCACAGCTTGACTTGAAGAACTTCAACACCCGGCCAGCTCCCACTCCGCACCGACAATATATGGTGACTGTGTCGTACATCTGATCCCTTCCCATAAACCGCCGTCAGCACCCCCGACAGATTCAGTGGTGCGATGATGAACAGGTTCGCCACATTGTTTTTCGGATAAAGGGTCTTCGCCCGAAACATTGACGGCAAATTCCTCTCTCTCGCATGACCAGAGGAGTTACTCCACTATTGTGTGCGTATTTTGACAGGAATTCACCATCAGGATCCGGGAGAAACACGCTGAAGCATTTCACCAGATTCCGTTTTTGTCTCACAGCCGACAGATGCACTGAAATGGTATCCTTCCACTTACTCTTCAACGCCCAGCAAGTTTCCACATTCTATGTAAATTGGTCTTGTTTTTTTTACACGCCTGCGATTTTTATAATGCGGTGGTTATCAGGGTCAACTGACACGCCAATAGTTCCGAGTCGATGAAGGACGGTAACGTAAATATTATTTGTACTCCAGTTTCTCAGTAAGAGCGTGTACAGTATACTGAAGATTACCACTCAAACGGACAACTACTGTCCAAAGTTATTTTTTGTACTTTGCCAGCATTCCGAAAATTTTGTTTGTCCATCACAGAGGAGATGAAGGGCAGAGCCAGTTCAATTCGGCGCACATGGGATGAACAGAATACCATTTCTATGTACAGTACTCTGTGCGTCTGAATCTCTCTTTCAGTCTATTTTGAAGCCCTCCCCCTCTCGTGCGACTGTCTGCATCTTCGTTTCTCAGTATCGGCCGTAATGAGCAATTTTGAAAGTGTGTAATTTTCTCCTTGATGCTGAGTATGATGTTAGAATATAATTCAGTCATTAGTGTTTGGACTCCATTGGCTGGAACTGACTGTTGTGTGTAGTTTCATTGGTATTCATTGTATGTGTTACGTGGTAACCAACTGCAAGGTTTCTGTAGTGTAGTGGTTATCACGTTCGCCTAACACGCGAAAGGTCCCTGGTTCGAAACCAGGCAGAAACACAACGTGATACTTTTGTATAAGTCAAATCCTTGGAAAGGGACGAAACCACTGTTATTCAATGGAGTACCTCTGTTACTCGTTCTGTAAACTGAGCACAATCTCACCCACAAAACTCTGGACAAAGGGAAGTCAGCAAGTTGTAAGCAACTCTGGAAGTTGTACCGTTTATCAGGGCTAGAAAAGATGGTCTGTGTGTGACCTCCGTTGGTCGTGGTCGACCATGAGTACTGCGCCTCTGGTAGTCACTGGTTTGTCGAACAGCGTCGACTGTGGCTATTCAGGCCGATCCTAGAACGGCAGGCTCGGCCACAGTTGTTGCATGTGTAGGGTGTCGTGGAATTGTTGTCCGCTGTCCGCTGTGCTCTCCGTTTACACAAAGTACATTGCAGATGCTGGGGTCAAAGCAATACGTACAACCAGCTGGAGGAACTCAGCAGGTCGGGTGCATCCATGGAAATGAGCAGTCTACGTTTCGAGCCGAGACCCTCTGTCAGGACTGAAGAGGGAGAGGGCAGGGTCCCCATAAAGAAGGTCGGGGGAGGGTGGGAAGGAGAAGGCTGGTAGGTGCCAGGTGAAAAGCCAGTAAGAGGAAAGATCAAAGGTTGGGGGAGGGAAGCAAGGAGAGGATAGGCAGGAAAGGCGAGGAAGGAATGTAAGGGGAAAGCACTATGAGCAGTAGAAGAAGGCAGAATCATGAGAGGGGTGATAGGCAGCTGGAGGAGGACGCAGAGTGAAACTGGGATAGGGGAAGAGAGAGGGAGGGAATTACCGGAAGTTGGAGAATTCAATGCTCATACCAAGGGGCTGGAGATTACCCAGATGGTATATGAGGTGTTGCTCCTCCAACCTGAGTTTGGCCTCATCTTGGCAGTAGAGAAGGCCATGTATGGACATATCCGAATGGGATCTAGCAAAGTTCCTCTTGCCTGTTGCTAGTTATTCGTAGAGGATGTCCTTGGCAGTCTACCATCCTTCATACGACGGACGTGGCCCAGCCAGGGCATTGTGTGTTGCCTTAAAAGCGTGAACATTGTGGGAAGTCCGGCGCGGGAGAGTACCTTGGAGTTTGGGACTTTGTCTTTCCTGGAGATGCCGAGGATGCGGCGAAGGCTGCGCAGGTGAAAACTATCGAGTTTTCTCTCCTGTTTGGAGTAGATGGTCCAAGTCTCGCTACCATACAGAAGGGTGCTCATAACGCATGCAATGTACACAGCAGTCTTGGTCTTTGTAGCGAGTTTCGGATTCTCCCAGACCCACGAGGACAATCGAGCAAAGATCGATGCTGCTTTGCCGATTGATTTCAGCATCGAGGGAGAGAGTGTCGCTAATGGTCGACCCCAAATATGTGAACTCGTGGACCACTTATAGATTGTAATTGTCGATGGTAATGACTGGTATCTCAACTACGTTCTGGGCAAGGACATTTGTTTTCTTTAGGCTGATGGTAAGCCCGAAGTCCTTGCATGCCTTAAAGAAGCGATCCATGAGAGTTTGTAGTTGCTGTTTGGTGTGCGAGGTTGTAGCAGTGTCGTCGGCAAAGAGCATGTCACGTGTTAAGATTTTTCGCACCTTTGTCCTTGCTCTCAGGTGCACAGAGTTGAACAGCCGCCCATTAGACCTGGTGTGCCTGTAGATACCTTCTGTCGACGTCCCAAACGCGTGCTTCAATAGCAAAGAGAAGAAGATGCCGAATAATGTTGGGGCCAACACGCATCCTTTTTTGACTCCACTATGAATAGCGAAGGGTTCTGATGAGTTGCCATCGTACTGAACAGTAGCCCTCTTGTCGTCATGGAATGATTTGATGATATTTTGGAGTTTCGGGGGACAGCCGATCTTGAGCAGAACTTGAAAGAGCCCATCCCTGCTGACAAGGTCGAAAGCCTTGGTCAAATCGCTGAAAGCAACCTAGAGGGGTTTCTGTTGTTCCCTGCACTTCTCCTGGAGTTGAAGCAGCGAGAAAATCATGTCGACATTTGAGCTCGCACTGTCTCGCACCCCTTACTGAAAATATAAGGTGAGTATGTCATACCTCTGATCCCATCTCTTCAGGCGCCGTCAACACCACCGACGGATTCAGTGGTTCGGTGATTAACAGGTTCGACCAATCGTTGTTCGGATAAAGAGTGTTCGCCTGAAACGTTGACGGCGTATTCCTCTCTCTCGCTGCTGCATGACCAGAGGAGTTACTCCACTATTGTGTGCGTATTGTGACAGGAATTCACAATCTGGATCGGGGAGAAACACATTGAAACTTTTCACCATTTTCCCCTTTCTCTCACAGCCGATATATTAACTGAGAGTATCCTTCCTTTCACTCTTCCACGCCCAGCAGCTTTTCACGTCCTATGTAAACTGGTCTTGTTTTTTTGCACCTCAGCCGTTTTAATACTGCAGTGGTTATCACGGTCAAACTACACGCCAATAGTTCCCAGTTCGATTGAGGACGGCAACGTAAATATTTCTCGTGTTCCAGTTTGTCAGTAAGAGCGGATATACTGTGGGACTCTATTCAAGCTGACAACTGCTGCCCGAAGGTATCTTTCTACTGTGCAAGCATTCGGACGTTTGTTTTCCCATCACAGGGGGGAAGTGGGGCAGGACCTGTTCATTACGGCGCACATGTGATGAACAGAATTACCATCGCTATGTAATCTGTGAGTCGAATCTCTGGTTCAGTCGACTTTGAAGCCTTCCCCCTCGGGCCTTGTTTCCATCTTAGTTTCTGAACCCATTTTGAAGTACGTGGTGCGTTCATACAGCGTCAACTGGTCTCAGCGGGAGTCAGTTACAGTTGGGGCGGGATTTGTGAAGATTGTTAGGAGTGGAAATGAGCCATTGCATTCATTTGTTATTGATATTGAGTTTGATATTAGAATACAATTCAGCCGTTGATGTCCGCTTTCTATTCGCTGGAAGTGAGTGTTTAGTATAGGTCCATTCGTATCCGCTGCATGTGGTACATGATACGTAGCCGTAGCGTTTCTGTAGTGTAGCGGCTATCACGTTCGCCTCACACGCGAAAGGTCCCTGGTTCGAAACCAGGCAGAAACATTCTCTCATATTATTTGTATAAATCAAATCTCTGAAAAGAGACGCAAACTGAGCGTGACCGCACCCAGAAAACGCTGGACAAAGGGAGGTCAGCATTTATATCGTGACCGTTTATCAGGAGTAGAAAATAGACAATAGACAGTAGGTGCAGGAGTAGGCCTTTCGGCCCTTCTAGCCAGCACCGCCATTCACTGTGATCATTGCTGATCATACAAAATTAGTACCCCGTTCCTGCCCTCTCCCCCTATCCCTTGACCCCGCTATCTATAAGAGCTCTATCTAACTCTCTCTTGAAAGCATCCAGAGACTTGGCCTCCACTGCCTTCTGGGGCAGAGCATTCCACATATCCACCACTCTCTGGGTGAAAAAGTTTTTCCGCTTCCCTGTTCTAAATGGCCTACCCCTTATTCTTAAACTGTGGCCTCTAGTTCTGGACTCGCCCATCAGCGGGAACATGCTTCCTGCCTCCAGCGTGTCCAATCCCTTAATAATCTTATATGGTTCAATCAGATCCCCTCTGATTGAAACGATGGGGCACGAACCAGAAAAAGAAGTTTGTATGTTAAAAAAAAAGTGCTGGAGGAACGCAACAGCACAAGAAATTACGCAAATTGTGGAAATGTAATCAACAAATCAGACGGCATCTCCAGAGGAGAATGAACAATTGACAATTCATGCCAAGACACTTGCTCCGTACTTTATTTACACTGATACTGAGGTAATTGCGTTTGTGTGAATGCTGTGTAATGTATCCCCAGTTCAAACCCACAACACAAAATATCAGACAGTACATCATATGTAATTAAATGATTGACTTTATGTATCCTAATATGAATGTAAAACAAGGCTCGTCAAGTCAAAGTCACGCTGGACCTCACACCCTTCTTCCACCATCTGTCTTCTGCGAGCGTCGTCGACCTTCGGACCCTCGGATCCCAGTCCACACTTTCCAGTGGTCTACCAGCTCCCTCCACACGCGTCTTCCCTCTTCATCTGTCCTCGTCAAAGACCGCGACAAAACATCTTTCCAGACTCACAAGGTACAGCAACAATCTGTTAACTGGCTAACATGCATCCTGCTATCTCCAGCCATAACCCAAGCATTGCTGCTGCAGAGAAACCGTTACCTCAGTAGAGAACGTTACAAAGAAGCCATTGCATTAGCAGTGAAACCTTACAGCGCTTTATATGCGTAAATTGGTCTTGTTTTTACACTCCAGCGGTTTTTATACTGCAGAGGTTATCACGGTCAGATTAGGCCCCATGGTTCCCAGTTCGATAGAGGACGGTAACTTAAATATTGCTAGTGTCCCAGTTGTTCAGTAAGAACGTGTCTACTGTAAGTTAACGGCCTTCCCCCTCTCAGGCCCTGTCTCCATCTTCGTTTCTGTGCCCATTTTCTCAGTATCTGCCGTTATTGACAATTTTGAAATTATTTGCTTTCCTTCGCGTTGAAAACTCTATTTGGACCACACATGAAGGAAGCCAAAAGGCGACACGCTGATTTTGAAATACATGTTGCGTTCCTACAGCGCCAACTGGAGTCAGCGGGAGCCAGTTACAGTTGGCGCGGGATTCGTGAAGATTGTTAGGAGAGTAAATGAGCCATTGCCTTCATTTTTAGTTGATATTATGTATGATTTTAGTATATAATTCAGTCGTTGCTGTCGGGTTTCTATTAGTTGGAAGTGAATGTTTTGTATAAGTCCATTCCTATCAGGAGCATGTGGTAAGGGATAGGCAACCGCAAGGTTTCTGTAGTGTAGTGGTTATCACGTTCGCCTAACATGCGAAAGGTCCCTCGTTCGAAACCAGGCAGAAACATTCTCTCATACTTATGTATAGATCAAGTCCTTCTAAAGGACACAACGCAACCATACGTTTATTCAGTGGAGTACTTCCGTACCTCGTTCAATAAACAAAACATCCCCTCACCCTCTAAACGCTGAAGAAAGTGCAGTTAACATTTATGTCCTGACCATTCATCAGGACTGGAAAAGAAGGGGCACGAACCAGAATGAGAAGATTGCTAAAGGTGTGTACACGCCGGCAGGTGATAGGATGAGGCTGTTATGAGGGAACGCAAGATGTTGGGAGCGTGGAGAAGAACTGTGTAAATTTCTCAACTGAGACCGTTATTAGCGGTGACACACTTTGTCCCCCACTCTCATCTCCTCTGAACTGCGACTCTTCTCATCCCAGGTACGTGCACCCGTTTTGTCATTTCACTCAGCACCCGTTTTGTCATTTCATCCCCAGTCTTCCCCAATATTCAGGGGAACAGACAGGAGGTTCTATCAGCATAATAGAGATACCCACAACGTGTGCTGCCATCCAGGTGCCAGGGCACGGGATGTCTCGGATCGGGTGCAGAGTATTCTGAAGGTAGAGGGTGAAGAACCAGAATGCTTGGTACACGTTGGTCCAATGACATTTGCAGAAAAAAGGAAGAGGCCTTAAGTGAGAATTCAGGAAGTTGGGTAGGAAGCTGAAAAGCTTATATTATGTGATCAGGCATATTAATGTGTGGCTGAGAAAGTGGTGTAGGGGGCAGTGCTTCGGGTTCCTGAATCACTGGGGTCTCTCTTGCAGAAGGTATGACATGTACAAAAAATGACGGGTTACATCTGAATCCAAACGGGTCTAATATCCCAGCAGGCAGGCTTAATTAAAACTTATTTGGCAGGAAACCAAAGAGGTAGGGGCTCAGGAAGGGGAAAATAGAAATAAATCAAAGATAGCGTGTCACGGAGATAATATGAAGGACAGGCAGGGCATGAGACATAATCACATCTGGAGGGATGATTTACAGGAAATAGAGGCGTGTTGCAGTTAAAACAGAAAGCAACAAACACTGGGCAGAAAGTTTCATATTTGAATGTATGCAGCAAATGGAATAAAGTGGACGATCTTGAAATTCAGCTACATATTGGAAAGTATGACGTTGTGGCCATCTCCGAAACTTGGCTAAAGGATGACTGCCATAGGCAGCTGAACGTCCAGGGATAAACGGTGCATCGGAAAGATCGGTTAGTAGGCAGAGGGGGTGGTGTATAAGAAAAAAAAATTAAATTATTAGAAAGGTATGACATAGGACTGGAAGGTGAAGAGTCCCTACGGGTAGAGTTAAGAAATGGCAAGGGTAAAATGATCCTAATGGCAGTTCTATACAGGCCTTCAAATAGCAGCCGGGGTGTAGATAACAAATTACAGCAGGAATATACCCATAAGGCGTGTCAGAAAGGCAATGTCATGATAATCGTTGGGGATTTTAACATGAAAGTGGATTGCGAAAAGCAGGCCAGTACTGGACCTCAAGAGAGAGAATTTATTATCCCGGCCAATGCACCACTTGTTACGTTCCCAGTAACGGGTGACTTACCAGCAAAGATAGAGAGGTCCGCTGAAGTCTGATGGTACTATTTTCAAAAGTTTTATTTATAAAGGGGCACAAACGTATGGTTAATACAAAACATTCAGATCATATACATCGTCAAAACTCAATCTAAAGCACAGGTATAGTAATAATCAATCAAAAATAAGCTCTATCGTTGTCTAGGGATAATACTGAGTCCAATGGAATATAAGAGTCACTCAAAGTCTGCAGGCTTCCCCGTTTCGGGAACCGCTGGCATCTCACGTGTTGGAGAGAGAGAGAGAAGGAACACTTGCCCGTCGTCTTTGCGAAGCAAATCCCTGTTGTTAGTTAAAAACGGTTTTTTCCTTTGGTTTCAGCCACAGACTCCCGATCCGGAATCTAACGCACGTGGCTTCCTTCAGAATGGCTTCCCGCTCCGACGGGAAGCGCTATCGTGTCTTCTTCGTGTGTCTCCTTGGTGCGTCTGAGGCCCCGCCTCGGCAGCCCACCTTTTATCTGGACTGGCAGGGTTGTAGATGTCAATCAGGGTGGGGGGGGGGTGAGGCAATCTTTCCCCCATCACCCAGCCCACGTTGCCCTGAGGGTTTGCAACGTAGTCCAGTCCCTTATTCCACAAAGGTGTCTCCCAAGACAATGGCTATGTCCATGGCTTTTGTCTTGCTGAGAGGCCAGCCCACATTCCAAAAACTGTAAGGCTGCTCTCTCTCTCTCTCTCTCTCTCTCTCTCTCTCTCTCTCTCTCTCGCTCTCTCCTCTCTCTCCCTCTCTCTCTCCTCTCTCTCTCTCTCTCTCTCCCTCTCTCTCTCTCTCTCTCTCTCTCTCCCTCTCTCTCTCTCTCTCCTCCTCTCTCCTCTCTCTCCTCTCTCTCGCGATTCTCACAAAGGAGGGGGCTGGGGTCATAACAGTCTAAAGGATTGATTTTTAGAAAACCTTTTTGTTGAGCCCACTAGACGATCGACTGCTGTATTGGGTGTTGTGCAATGATCGGAGTTGATAAGAGAACTTAAGGTTAAGGAACCCTTAGGGAGAAGTGATCACAATATGACCGAGTTCACTTAGAAATTTGAGACGGAGGAAGTAATTTCGAATGTTTTGGTATTTCAGTGGAAAAAAGGAAATTACAATAACTGGCCAAAGTTGACTGGAAAGGAACACGAGCAGGAAGGACAGCACAGCAGCAATGGCTGGAGTTTCTGCGAAAAATGAGGGACGTGCAGAACAGATATATTCCAAATAAGAAGAAATTTTCAAATGGAAAGTGGACACTACCGTGGCTGACAAGTGAAATCAGAGCCAAAGTAAGTGCAAAAGAGAGGCATACAAGGAAACCAAAGATAGTGGGAAGCTTCTAAAAACTGCAAAAGGAAACTAAGAATGTCATTAGGAAGACCAGATAAAGATAGATCTGGTCCCCGGGTTGAAGTTCTAAATTGGAAACAGGCCAAATTTGAAGAAATAAGAAAGGATCTAAAAAGCATAGATTGGGACAGGTTGTTCTCTGGCAAGGATGTGATTGGTAAGTAGGAGGCCATCAAATGAGAAATTTTGAAAGTGCAGCGTTTGTGTGTTCCTGGCAGAGTTAAAGACAAAATGAATAAGAATAAGGATCCTTGGTTCTGGAGGGATATTGGAACTCTGATAAAGAAGAAGAGAGAGATGTATAACATGTATAGACAACAAGGGGGAAATAAGATGCTTGAGGAGTATAAAAAGAGTAAGAAAATACTAAAGAAAGAAATCAGGAGGGCTAAAAGAAGACATGTGGTTCCTTTTGCAGTGAGGGTGAAGGATAATGCTACAGGTATGCTAAGAGCAAAAGGACAGTAAGGGATAAAATTGGTCCTGTTGAAGATCAGAGTGGTCGGCTATGTATGGAACCAAAAGAAATGGGAGAAATATTAAATGGGTGTTTTGTATCTGTATTTACTAACGAAACTGGAATGGAGTCTATGGAAACAAGGCAAGCAAGTAGGGAAGTCATGGAACTTATACAGATTAAAGAGGAGGATCTATAATCTCTTTGAGGCTTGCTGTCTTGAGGCAAATCAGAGTAGATAAATCCCCAGGACCTGACAGGGTATTCCCTTGGACCTTGAAGGAGACTAGTGTTGAAATTGCAGGGGCCCTGGCAGAAAGATTTAAAATGCCGATATCGATGTCGACAAGTATTTGGATAAAAAGGGACTTATTAGAAAACGTCAGCTTGGCTTTGTGCGTGGTAGGTCATGCTTAACCAATCTATTAGAGTTTTTCTGAGTAAGTTACTAGGAAAGTAGATGAAAGGAAGGCAGTGAATGTTGTATACATGGACTTCAGTAAGGCCTTTGACAAGGTCCCGCATGGGAGGTTAGTTAGGAAGATTCAGTCGCTAGGTATACAAGGTGAGTTAGTAAGTTGGATTAGTCATTAGCTCAATGGGAGAAGTCAGAGAGTGGTAGTGGAGGCCTGTGACTAGTGGCGTGCCACAGGGACCAGTGCTGGGTCCATTGTTATTTGTCATCTATATCAATGATCTGGATGATAATGTGGCAAATTGGATCTGCAAATTTGCTGATGATACAAAGATTGGAGGTGCAGTGGACAGTGAGGAAGGTTTTCAAAGCTTGCAGAGGGATTTGGACCAGTTGGAGGAATGGGCTGAAAAATGGCAGATGGAGTTTCATGCGGACAAGTGTGAGGTATTGCACTTCGGAAGGTCAAACCAAGGTAGAACATGCAAGGTAAATGGTAGGTCACTGAGGAGTGCAGTCGAACTGAGGAATCTGGGAGTACAGATACGTAATTCCCTAAAAGTGGCGTCACAGGTGGATAGGGTCGTAAAGAGAGCTTTTGGCACATTGGCCTTTATAAATCAGCGTATTGAGTATAAGAGTTGGAATGTAATGGTGAGGTTGTATAAGACATTTGTGAGATCTAATTTGGAGTATTGAGTGCAGTTTTGGTCACCTAATTACAGGAAGGATATTGATAAGGTTGAAAGAGTGCAGAGAAGATTTACAAGGATGTTCCCGGGACTTGAGAAACTGAGTTGCAGAGAAAGGTTGAACAGGTTAGGACTTTATTCCCTGGAGCGTAGGAGAATGGGGGGTGATTTGATAGAGGTGTATAAAATTATGATGGGTATAGATAGAGTGAATGCAAGCAGGCTTTTTCCACTGAGGCTCGGGGAGAAAAAAAAAAACAGAGGTCAAGATGGGGGAAAAGTTTAAAGGGAACATTAGGTGGGGGGCTTCTTCACAGTGAAAGTGGTGGGAGTGTGGAATGAGCCGCCAGATGAAGTGAAGAACGCGGGCTCACTTTTGACATTTAAGAAAAACTTGGACAGGTATATGGATGAGAGGTATTTGGAGAGATATGGCCCAGGTGCAGGTCAGTGGGACTAGGCAGAAAAATGGTTCCGCACAGCCAAGAAGGGCCAAAGGCCTATTTCTGTGCTGTAATGTTCTATGGTTCTATGGTTCTAAAAAGCTGAATTATGAAAAGAAGCTGGCGACCAATATCAAAGAAGATAGTAAAAGTATTTTTTAAGTATAGAAAGGGTAAAGGAGAGTTGCGGGTAAATATGGGACCAATAGAAAATTGCGCTGGAGAGAGTATAATGAGAGACGCTGAGATGGCAGAGGAACCGAATGCGTATTTTCTATTGGTCTTTACAGTGGAAGTCCTCTGCAGTATACCGTACATTTAAGAGTGTCAGTGAAGTGAGGTATGTGCAGTGAAAATTACGACTGAGAAGATGCTCGGGAAGCTTAATAGTCTGAGGGTGGATAAATTTCCTGGAGCTGGTGGAATGGACTCTCGGATTCTGAAGGAAGTAGCTGGAGAGTTTGCAGAAGCATTCACAATGATCTTTCAAGAATCGATAGATTCTGGTATTGTACTGGATGGCAGGAAAATTGCAAATGTTGTTCTGCTATTTAAGTAGGGTGGGAGGCAGCAGAAAGGACAGTATAGAGCTGTTAGTCTGACATCAGTGGTTAGGAACATCTTGGAATCGATTGCTAAGGATGGGATTATGGAGCACCTGGAGGCACATGACAAGATAGGTCAAAGCCGGCATGGTTTCCAGAAAGGAAACTCCTGCCAGACTAACCTACTGCAATCTTTTGAGAAATTATAGGCAGCGTAGACAAAAGAGATGCAGTGGATGTGGTTTACTTGGAATTTCGGAAGGCCTTTTGCAAGGTGCCGCACATGAGGCTGTTTTGTAGGATAAGAGTCGATGGAAAAACAGCGGAGTTACCAGCATGAGTGGAGCATTAGCTGATCGGCAGAAAACAGAGAGTGGAAATAAAGGGATCCTATTCTGACTGGCTGCCAGTTACCAGTGGAGTTCCACAGGAGTCGGTGTTGTGACCGCTGCTTTTTACGATGTATGTCAATGCTTTGGACTAGGGGATTAATGGACTTATTTGTCGATGATACACAGATAGGTGGAGGGGAGGGTAGTGTTGAGGAATCAGAGACTCTGCAGAGAAACTTAGATAGTTTAGGGGAATGGGCAGAAGAAGAGGCAAATGAAATACAATGTTGGAAAGTGTCATGCACTTTGGTGGAGGAAATAATCATGTAGACTATTATTTAGAGGGGGGGGGGGTTCAAATTGCAGGGATGTAAAGGGACTTGGGAGTCCTTGTGCGAGACACACAAAACGTTAAACTCCAAGCTGAGTCGGTTATGAAGAAGGAGAAAGGCAATGTTGGCATTCATTTTAGAGGTGTAGAACATAAGAGCAGAGATGTGATATTGAGGCTCAATAAGGCCCTCGTGAGACCACACGGAGTATTGAGTGCAGTTTTAGGCTGCTTATTTTAAAAAAGGATGTACTGACATTGGAGAGGGTTCAGAGAAGATTCGCGGGAATGATTCCAGGAATGAATCGGTAGACGTATGAGGAACGTTTGGAAACTCTTGGACTGTATTCCCTGGAGTTCAGGAGAATGAAGGGGTGGAGGGGGGTGGGGGAATCTCATAGAAACATTTCGAATGTTAAAAGGCCTGAAAAGATTGGATATGGCAAAGTTATTTTCCATGATCGGGTAGCCAAGGACAGGAATGCACGATTTCAGGATTGAAGAACGTGCATTTAAAACAGAGATGCGGAGAAATTACTTTTGTCAGAGTGGTAAATCTGTGGAATTTGTTGCTACGAGCTGCTGTGGAGGCATGCAGTGTATTTCAGGCAGAGATAGATATGTTTCTGAATAACCAGGGCATCAAAGAGTATGGGGAGACATCAGGAGAGGGGGGATGACTGGGGAATTGGATCAGCCTATGATTGAATAGCGGTGCAGACTCGATGGACCGAATAGCCTACTTCTGCTCCTATGTCTTGTGGTCTTAAGAAGTAGTTCTGTTACTCGTTCTATAATAAAAAGCATCCTCTCATCCAGACGCTGGAGGAAGATTGGTCAGCATTTATGCCGTGACCATTCACCAGGACTAGAAAAGAAGCGCCACGAACCAAAATAAGAAGTGTGGTAAACGCGTGTACACGCTGGCTGGTGATAGGAGGAGGCAGATGAGAGCGAATGTAAGGTGAAGGGAGCGTGGAGAAGAATTATGCAAAATTCTCATCGCAGGCCACTGACACTGGGACACACTCGCATTGTCCCCCAATGTGATACTGCTGAGCTACGACTCTGTTCATCCCAGGTACGTACAATCGATTCACTTACCTGCCAGTTTGTCATTTCATCCCCAACCTTCCCCTATCTATGTGCCTTCTAGTAGCTGGCTTCACTGATCGTTAAATGGCGGGAGAAGGATTCGGATGTTGCAAATATACTATTTAGCAAATCAGGAGTACATTGCACTGGGAGGAATCGGTCTCTGAACAGGATTATGCAACACTTCATATCAGATGAAATAAGGAATTTGAAGAAATTGGCAGCAGCTGAAGCAATTCCATCTCTATCAGAGTATCAGAGCAAGTTTCATCTCATCAGTACTGCTCGAGGATGGTGCGAATGCCAGGGAACTTAAATGATCAAGACGTCTGTCCAGTGAAATGTAGACGGCGGTTTGGAACCCCCAGAGTCGCTTTTAGTTTATAGAGGGAATCTCATTTATTGAAGGGGGGGGGGGTCCATGTGACAATCGCCATTCCCTGATTTGTCACACTGGTGTTGCCGTAGGTGGGGCTACCTATCTCTGTCTCATCAGCGCAGGGAACCTCTTTTCCTTTTCTGACTCATTACATCCGATGATAGCAGAGAGTATTTTTTGACAAGACTCCGTTACATTCCGTAAGTTGAATTTAGTTCAAAAACGCACCCCCTCACCAGACCCCCGTTCGTTCCGCCTAGTTTGTAACTAACAAGAAAGACAAAGTGCTGGAGTGACAATTCATGCCAAGACATTTGATCGATACTTTATTTACACTGATTTTGAGATCTCTGGAATGCAGAGTGGCGGCTACTCATAATTCACCAGCTGGGCCTCAGGAACCTCAGCCCCCGGCCTGCTTGTTTGAATCTGTCTCCCAATCCGCACTGAAAAATTACGGTGAGTATGTCGTTCCTCTGATCCCTTTCCTTAAAGCGCCGTCAGCACCACCAACGGAATCAGTGGAGCGGTGATGAACAGGTTCGCCAGATCGTTGCAGGGATAAAGGTTGTTCTCCCAAAACATTGACGGCGTATTCCTCTCTCTCGCTGCTGCATGACCAGAGGAGTTATTCCACATTCGTGTGTGTGTTGTGACAAGAATTCACAAAATGGATCGTAGAGAAACATTTCACCAAATTCCGTTTTCTCTCACAGACGACAGATTCACTGAAATGGTATCATTCGATTTTCTCTTCAACGCCCGGCAAGTTTCCACGTTCTGTGTAAACTGGTCTTGTTTTTGACACCCCGGCAGTTTTAATACGACAGTCGTTATCTAGGTCACATTACACTCCAATAGATCCCAGTTCGATGGCGGACGGCAACGTAAATATTACTCGTGCTCCAGTTTCTCAGTAAGAACGTGTATACCGACGATTACTACTCAAAGGGAAACCTGCTGCTCCAAGTTATTTTTTGTACTTTGAAAGCATTCTGTCAATTTTGCTTGCCCATCACAGGCGGCATGAACGGAAGGACCAGTTTAACATGGTGCACATGGGATGAACAGAATTGCTATCGCTATGTACGCTCTATGTCTGAATTTCTGGTTCATTCTACTCTGAAACCTCTCCCCTCCCGGGTGCCTATCTGCATCTGCATTTATTTCTTCACTTTCTCAGTATCTGCTGTTATGGACAATTTTGAATTATATATTTTTTCCTTCGCATTGAGGACTGCATTTGACACACACACATAAATGAAGTCACAGGACGACAGGCGGATTTTGAAATACGTGGTTCATTTCTAGTTTCAGTTATGGCGGGATTCGTTAAGATTATTATGAAAGGATAAGATTTATTGCCTTCATTTTTTATTGATATTCTGGGTGATAAGTCAGTTGTTAGTGTTTTGTTTTGTATCTGCTGCACGTGGTAGATGACAGGCAACCGCAATGTTTCTGTAGTGTAGTGGTTATCACGTTCGCCTAACACGCGAAAGGTCCCTGGTTCGAAACCAGGCAGAAACATTTGCTCATACTTTTATCTACATCAAATCATTGGAAGAGCGGGGCGCAACCACGTTTATCCATTGGAGTACTTCTGTTACTCGTCCGTAAACTGGAGCATAACCTCACCCACAAAACGCTGGACAAAGAGAAATCAGTATTTATGCACTGACCGTTTATGAGGACTAAAAAAGACGGGCCACGTACAAGAATGAGAAGTTTGTTCAAGCCGGCTGGTGGTACAAGGAGGCTGATAAGAGGGAGGGTACTGTGTATGGAGCGCGGAGAAAAATTGTGTGAAATTCTCGTCTGAGACCACTGTGCCACTGTGACACACACCCTCTGTCGCACGCTGTGATCGCTTCTGACCTGCGATTATTTTCATCCCGGGTACGTGCGTTTGATTCAATTACCAGCCAGTTTGGTATTTCATCCCCAGTCTTCCCCTATCTACGTGCCTTCTAGCCCCTATCTTCACTGATCGACAAATGGCCGGAAAAGAATTTGGATGTTGCAAATGCAATATTTAGCAAATTAGGCGTACATTGCACTGGGGAGAATCCGTCCCTGATCACGGTTATGCACTTTCAAGTTAGATGAAGTACTGAATTTTTAAAAGTTAGTAGAATTTGAAGCAATTCCATCGGTCAGATGGAATTTGCAAATGAAGATATAATTCTAAATACTCCAAACCTACAGGTTTTAGTTTTTACCTCTCTTTTAGCAAGAAGAGGAATCTTGCTTAAATGGAAGGAGTCTACCCCTCCTACACATCTTCAATGGCTACGTGATATTATGTCTTATTTAAATTTAGAAAAGATCCGCTGCTCAGTCTTAAATTCTAAACAATCTTTTTATGATATTTGGGGACCTTTCCTAAATTACTTTTCCAATTTATAAAGTTTAACAGTGCACAGACTTTTATGGATATTTTTATCTTCTCTTCTTAAGTGAATATGGTTTTTTTTTCCCTAATTATCCATTGTCATCCATCAGCTTTTTTTTCTTTGGTAGTTGGTAGGGGGTTGACTTTTTTATATAAAAAATTTCTTTTATGATGTATGACTTATCTTTAAATTTTTGATTACAGAGTGGTATACCTTTATGCTATACTTAAAGGTTATGCTATAACATTTTATAGCAATGTTATGCTATAACATTTTGATCAATTTTATTACAATATATGAATATACACAAGTTATGTTGAGATGTATCTATGTGTTGCACTCTGTAAATCTTTTTTTTCTTCTGAATAAAAATATTGTAAAAGGGTCAGACGATACAGAACAAGTTCCATCTCATCAGTTCAGCTCGCAGACCGTGCGAATGCCATGTAGATTAATTGGTCACGAAGACTGTCTAGTGAAAAGGAGAATGTGGTTTTGAACTCCCAGACGATCTTTTAGCTCACAGGGTGAACTTCCTTTATTGAAGGGGCGTTACCAGAATCGTCATTCCCTGATATGTCACGCAGCTGTTGCCGTAGGAGAGCCACCCATCGCTGCCTCAGCAGCGCAGGGGACTTCTTTTCCTTTTCTGACTCAGTCCATACGAAGATAGTAGAACGTATTTTTCGGGGAAGACTTAATCTTCGTTATATTGTCCCCCTCCTGAGTGGAATTTAACTCAAAACAGCACCCCATACTCTTATGTTTAAATCGAAGCAAGAGGCGGAGAGTGAAGAAGTAAAGCAATCTAGGAGAGAAGCCATTTTTTAACTGATCGGGGAAAAGAGGCTAGACTGCGCAGGCGCGTGACGTACGCGCCAAAGGTTTTTAAAAAAGGCCACCATATGCAGCGACCATCGTCGGAGCCGACTGAGGCAGAGTGGGACTTTGGCTCAACAGGGTTCGGCGTGAGCAGGCAGAGGCGAGGTTTTGACGGGGTACGAATGCGCAAGCGCGTGAAAATCGGCCTGTGAGACAGTGGGAGAATTTAAAAAGCTATCAGATTAACGGAGCGGGCGCCGTAGTTGAGGGGGACAGAGTAGGAAGGCTTTGGCTCGGGAGGCTTCTGCGAGCAGAGGCTGAGGACGAGGTAAGGGAGACTCCAAGTGAGGTAAGGCCGGGTAAGTTCCTTTAATTAATTTAATTCCCTGAAGAGTAGGTAATTGAGGCAGCAGTTAGGGCAGTTGAGTGCTACCTATGCAGTATGTTGGAAGTCAGGGCCAGCACAATTGTCCATGATGACTACACCTGTAAAAGGTGCATTCAGCTGCAGCTCCTGACAAACCGTGTTAGGGAACTGGAGCTGGAGCTGGAGCTGGAGCTGGATGAACTTCAAATCATTCGAGAGGCAGAAATAAACAGGAGATACAGGGAGATAGTCACCCCCTAAGAGTCAGGAGACAGGTAGCTGGGTGACTGCCAGAAGAGGGAAGGGGAACAGACAGAATGAGCAGCGCACCCCTCTGGCCGTTCCCATCAATAATTAGTATACCGTTTTGAATATTGTTGGTGGGGATGACCTACCAGGGACACGTTACAGTGGTTGCGTCTCTGGCACCGAGACTGGGCCCTCAACTCAGAAGGGAAGGAGAGAAAAGAGGAGAGCAGTAGTGATAGGGCAGTCGATAGTTAGGGGGACAGATAAGAGGTTCTGTGGAAGAGATCGAGAATCTCGGATGATCTGTTGATCCCTGGTGCCAGAGTCCGCGATATCTCGGATCGAGTTCTCAGTATTCTCAAGAGGGAGGGTGAGCAGCCGGATGTCGTGGTCCATGTAGGGACAAATGAAGTGGGTAGGAAGACTGCGAAGGTCCTGAAAGGTGAGTTTGGGGAGTTTGGTGCCAAGTTAAAGGACAGGACCTCCAGAATAACAATCTCAGGATTGCTACCAGTGCCATGTGCAGGTGAGTTTGGAAACAGTAAGATAGAGCAGATCAACACGTGGCTGAAGACATGGTGCAGGAGGGAGGGCTTCAGGTTTATAGATAATTGGACAGTTTTCCAGGGAAGGTGGGACCTGTTCCGGCGGGACCGTTTACATCTGAACTGGAGGAGTTCAAATATTCTTGAAGGTAGGTTTGCTAGAGAGGCTCCAGTGGATTTAATCTACAAACGTGTAGATACAAGGTTGGAGAGGAACCAGAGTGTAGTAACAGATGTATGAGAGAAGGAAGAAAAAGAAGATAATGAAGTTGTTTGCACGGTTAAAGATAAACAGAGTATAAGAGGTGCAGAATTTCTTAAATGCATTTATTTTAATGCTAGGAGCATTGTAATAAGGTGAATGAGCTTAGAGCATGGATTGATACCTGGAAATATGAATGTTGTAGCTATTAGTGAAACATGGTTGCAAGAGGGGTGTGATTGGCAACTAAATATTCCTGGATTTCGTTGCTTCAGGTATGATAGAATCGGAGGGGCAAGAGGGGGAAGTGTTGCATTCCTTGTCAGAGAAAATATTACAGCGGTGCTCCAGCAGGATAGATTAGACGACTCGTGTAGGGAGACTATTTGGGTGGAATTGAGGAATGGGAAAGGTGAAGTAACTCTTATAGGGGTGTATCATAGACCACCTAATGTGGAGCGAGAATTGGAGGAGCAAATTTGTAAGGAGATCGCAGATATTTGTAGTAAGCACAGTGTTGTGATTGTGGGTGATTTTAATTTTCCACACATAGGCTGGGAAGTCCATACTGTAAAAGGGCTGAATAGTTTGGAGTTTGACAATGTGTGCAGGATAGTTTTTTAAAGCAATACATAGCAGTACCAACTAGAGAAGGGGCAGTGTTGGATCTCCTGTTAGGGAATGAGATAGGTCAGGTGACGGAGAATTGTGTTGGGGAGCACTTCGGGTCCAGTGATCACAATGCTATTAGTGTCAATATAATTATGGAGAAGGACAAGACCCAGGGTTAAGATTTTTGATTGGAGAAAGTCTAACTTTGAGGAGCTGCGAAAGGATTTAGTAGGAGTGGATTGAGACAATTTGTTTTATGGGAAGAATGTAATAGAGAAATGGAGGTCATTTAAAGGTGACATTTGAGGGTACAGAATATTTATGTTCCTGTTAGGTTGAAAGTAAAGGTTAAAAGTTTGAGACAGCCATGGTTTTCAAGGGATATTCGAAACTTGGTTCGGAAAAAGAGAGCTATCTACAATAGATATAGGCAGCATGGAGTAAATGAGATGCTCGAGGAATATAAAGAATGTAAA
Organism: Hemitrygon akajei; assembly: GCF_048418815.1. Lineage (NCBI taxonomy): Eukaryota > Metazoa > Chordata > Chondrichthyes > Myliobatiformes > Dasyatidae > Hemitrygon > Hemitrygon akajei. Next base: position 88,444,252 of record NC_133134.1, on the reverse strand, counting down.
AAGAATCTTAAGAAAGAAATTAGTAAAACTAAAATAAGATACGAGGTTGCTTTGGCAAGTAAGTGAAAGTAAATCCAAAGGGTTTCTACAGTTATATTAATAGCATATGGATAGTGAGGAATAAAATTGGTCCCTTTTAGAATGACAGTGGACAGATATGTGTGGAGCCAAAAGAGATGGGGGAGATTTTGAACAATTTCTTTTCTTTGGTATTCTCTAAGGAGAAGGATATTCAATTGTGTAAGGTAAGGGAAACAAGTAGGGAAATTATGGAAACTATGATGATTAAAGAGGAGGAAGTACTGGCGCTTTTAAGCAATATAAAAGTGGATAAATCTCTAGGTCCTGACAGGATATTCCCTAGGACTTTGGGGGAAGTTAGTGTAGAAATAGCAGGGGCTCTGACAGAAATATTTTGAATGTTATTAGAAATGGGGATGGTGCCGGAGGATTGGCGTATTGCTCATGTTGTTCCATTGTTTAAAACGGTTCTAAGATTATACCTAGCAATTATAGACCTGTAAGTGTGACGTCATGGATAGGTAAATTAATGGAAAGTATTCTTTGCGATGGTATACATAATTATCTGGATAGACAGGGTCTGATGTAGGAACAGTCAACATGGATTTGTGCGTGGAAGGTCATGTTTGACAAATCTTATTGAATTTTTTTGAAGAGGTTACTAGGAAAGTTGACGAGGGTAAAACAGTGGATGTTTTCTATATGGACTTCAGTAAGGCCTTTGGCAAGGTTCCACACGGAAGGTTAGTTAGGAAGGTTCAATCGTTAGGTATTAATATTGAAGTAGTAATGTAGATTCAACAGTGGCTGAATGGGAGATGCCAAAGAGTAGTGGTGGATAACTGTTTGTCAGGTTGGAGGCCGGTGACTAGTGGTGTGCCTTAGGGATCTGTACTGGGTCCAATGTTGTTTGTCACATACATTAATGGTCTGGATGATGGGGTGATAAATTGGATTAGTAAGTATGCAGATGATACTAAGATAGGTGGCGTTGTGGATAATGAAGTAGGTTTTCAAAGCTTGCAGAGAGATTTCGGCAAGTTAGAAGAGTGGGCTGAAAGATGGCAGATGGAGTTTAATGCTGATAAGTGTGAGGTGCTATGTTTTGGTAGAACTAATCCAAATAGGACATACATGATGAATGGTAGGGCATTGATGAATGCAGTAGAACAGAGTGATCTAGGAATAATGGTTCATAGTTCCCTGAAGGCAGAATCTCATGTGGATAGGGTGGTGAAGAAAGCTTTTGGTATGCTGACCTTTATAAATCAGAGCATTGAGCATTGCAGTTGGGATGTAATGTTAAAATTATACAAGGCATTGGTGAGGGCAAATTTGGAGTTTTGTGCACAGTTCTGGTCACCGAATTATAGGAAAGATGTCAACAAAAAGAGAGCGTACAGAGAAGATTTACTAGAATGTTACCTAGGTTTCAGCACTTAAGTTACAGAGAAACGTTGAACAAGTTAGGTCTTTATTTTTTGGAGCGTAGAAGGCTGAGGGGGGACTTGATAGAGGTATTTAAAATTATGAGGGAGATAGATCAAGTTGACGTGGATAAGCTTTTTCAATTGAGATTAGGGGAGATTGAAACAAGAGAACATAAGTTGAGAGTTAGGGGTCAAAAGTTTAGGGGTAACACGAGGTAAAACTTCTTTACCCAGAGAGTGGTAGCTGTGGGGAACGAGCTTCCAGTAGAAGTGGAAGAGGCAGGTTTGATATTCTCATTTAAAGTAAAATTGGATAGGTATATGGACAGAAAAGGAATGGAGGGTTATGAGCTGAATGCATGTCGGTGGGACTAGGTGAGAGTAAGCGTTCGGCACGGACTAGAAGTGCCGAGATGGCCTGTCTGTTTGCTGCAATTGCTATAGGGTAACTCACACCACCGGTCGTCCTGCCTAATTTGTAAGTAGCAAATTAGATGGAGGAATGCAACAACACAATAAGTTCCGCAAATGCTGGAAATGTGCGGAGAAATCACCAAGTCAGACGTCATCTACGGAGAATAAACAATTGACAATTCAGACCAAGACACTTGATCGATATTTTATTTACACTGATATTGAGATCTCTGGAATGCAGCGGGGCTGCTACTTATAATTTACCGGCTTGTTTGAAACTGTCGCCCAATCCGGCCTTAAAAATATACGGTGATGGTGTCGTTCCTCTGATCCCTTCCCTTCAGGCGCCGTCAACACCACCGACGGATTTAGTGGTTTGGTGATCAGCAGGTGCGCCCCTTCCTTGCTCGGATAAAGAGTTTTCGCCCGAAACGTTGACAACGTATTCCTCTCTCTCTCGCTGCTGCAAGACTAGAGGAGTTACTCCACTATTGTGTGCGTATTCTGACAAGTATTCACAATCTGGATCAGGAAGAAACACAATGAAACATTTCACCAGATTCCCCTTTCTTTCACAGCCGACACATTCACTGAAATAGCATCCTTCAATTTACACTTCCACGCCCAGCCGGTTTTCACGTCCTATATAAACTGGTCTTGTTTTTTTTTACAGCCCAGCGGTTTTTATACTGCAGTGGTTATCACGGTCAAATTACACGCCAATAGTTCCCAGTTCGATAGAAGACGGCAACGTAAATATTTATCGTGTTCCACTTTGTCACTATGAGCGTGTATACTGTGGGTTTCTATTTAAACGGTCAGCTACTGGCCCAAGGTATCTTTCTACTTTGCAAGCATTAAGACAAGTTTGTTTGCCCATCACAGGTGGGAAACAGGGCAGAACCGATGCAATACGGATGAACAGAAATACCATCGCTATGTACTCTGTGTGTCCGAATCTCTCGTTCAGTCGACTTTGAAGCCTACCCCCTCTCGGGGTTTGTCTCAATCGTGCTTTCTGCACCATTTTCTCCGTGTCGGCCGTTATTGACATTTTTAAATTTGTTTATTGATTTCCTTCGAGTTACAAACTCTATATCGACGATACATGAAAAAAAGTCAAAGGGGACAGGCGGATTTTGAAATACATAGTGCGTTCTTACAGCCGCAGTTGGACTCAAAGAGAGCTAGTTACAGTTAGGGCGGGATTCGTGAAGATAGCTAAGAGAGGAAATGAGCGATTGCATGCATTTGTTATTGATGTTGAGTTTGGTGTCAGTATACATTTCAATCGCATTAGCTGGAAGTGAGTGTTTTGTATAGGTCCATTCGTATCCGCTGGATGTGGTACATAACAGGCTGTAGCGTTTCTGTGGTGTAATGGTTATCACGTTCGCCTAACACGGGAAAGGTCCCCGGTTCGAAGCCAGGCAGAAACATTCTGTCATACTTTTGGATACAGCAAGCCTTGGAATAGGAGGCAAGCACACGTTAATTCAATGGAGTACTTCTGTTACTCGCTCCATTAGCAGAACATCCCCTCACCTACAAATCTCTGGAGAAAGAACAGTTAGTATTTATGCCGTGACCTTTCATCAGAACTGCAAATGAAGGGGCACGAACCAGAATAGGAAGATTGGTAAAGACCGCCAGGTGATAGGAGGAGGCAGTTGAGAGGGAAGGTACGATGCAGGGAGCGTAGAGAAGAATTGTGTAAAATTCTGATCACACACTGTCTCTGACCCACTCTGTGATCCTTTCTCATCCCAGGTACATGCGTTGGATTCGCTCGGCAGCCGGTTTGTCATTTCACTCCAATCTTCCCCAATATTCAGAGGAACAAGCAGGAAGCTGTAACAGCCTGATAGAGATACCCGCATGGTGTGTTGCCTTCCAGGTGCCAGGGTACGGGATGTCTCGGATCGGGTGCAGAGTATTCTGAAGGCATGGGGTGAACGGCCAGAAGTCTTGGTGCACGGTGGTACCAATGTCATTGATAGAGAAAGGGAAGTGGCCTGAAGAGAGAATTCAGGGAGCTGGGTAGGAAGCTGAAAAGCAGGACTTCCAGGGTAGTAATCTCAGGATTGCAGCCTGTGCCACATGCTAACGTGCGCAAGAATAGTATGATCAGGCATATTAATGCGTAGCTGGAAGACGGCTGCAGGGGGTAGGCTTCGAGCTCCTGGATCATTGGGGCCTCTTCTGTGGGAGGTATGACCTGTACAAAAAGAATGGGCTGCACCTGAACCCAAAGGGGTCCAGTATCCTAGCAGGCAGATTGAATAGAGCTATTAGGGACTGTTTAAATGAATTTGGCAGGGGAATGGGAGCAGGAATGATAGGGCTGAGGAAGGGGAAAACAGAAGTAAATCAAAGATAGCCTGCAACAGAGATGATAGAAAGGACAGACAGGAAATGAGGCATCATTACAGCCAGAGGGATGATTTACAGGGCAACAGAGGCGTGATGCAGTTTAAACAGAAAGCAAAAGATTCTGGACTGAAAGTATTATATTTAAAAGCACGGAGCAAAAATAAAATGGACAATCATGAAATTCAGCTGCGGATTGGCAAGTATGATGTTGTAGCCATCTCTGAAATTTGGCGAAAGAATGGCTGCCTTTCAAACTGAACGTCCAAGGATATGCGGTGTATCAGAAAGATAGGTTAGTAGCCAGAGAGGGTAGTGTGGCGCTCTGTACAAGAAATAATATTAAATCATTAGAAAGGGATGACATAAGATCGGAAGGTCTAGTTTCTCTTTGCGTTGAATTAAGAGATGGCAAGGGTAAAAGGACCATACGGCAGTGGTATGCAGGCCTCCAAACAACAACCGGGATGTGGATTACAAATTGTAGCAGGAGATAGAAAAGGCTTGTCAGAAAGGCAATGTCACAATAATCGTTGGGGATTTTAACATGAAAGTGGACTGAGAAAACCAGGCCAGTACTGGACCTCAAGAGAGAGAATTTGTGGAAGGTCGAAGGGATGGTATTTGCTATCTTGAGGCAAATCAGAGTAGATAAATCCCCAGGACCTGACAGGGTATTCCATCGGACCTTGAAGGAGACTACCGTTGAAAATGTCAGGGGCCCTGGCAGATATACTTAAAATGTCGGTATCTACCGGTGAGGTGCCGAAGGATTGGAGGATAGCTCATGTTGTTCCGTTGTTTAAAAAAGGCTCTAAAAGTAATCCAGGAAATTAAAGGCCGTTAAGTTTGACGTCTGTAGTAGGTAAGTTATTGGAAGGAGTACTAAGAGATAGGATCTATAGGTATTTAGACTTATTAGCGAGAGTCAACACGGCTTTGTGTGTGGTAGGTCATGTTTAACAAATCTACTAGAATTTTTCGAGGAGGTTACAAGTAAAGTGGATGAAGAGAAGGCAATGGATGTTGTCTACATGGACTTCAGTAAGGCCTTTGACAAGGTCCCGCATGGGAGGTTAGTTAGGAAGATTCAGTCGCTAGGTATACATGGTGAGGTAGTAAATTGGGAGAAGTCAGAGAATGGTAGCGGAGGATTGCTACTCTGAGTGGAGGCCTGTGACTAGTGGTGTGCTGGGTCCATTGTTATTTGTCATCTATATCAATGATCTGGCTGATAATGTGGCAAATTGGATCAGCAAATTTCCTGATGAATCAAAGATTGGAGGTGTAGTGGACAGTGAGGAAGGTTTACAAAGCTTGCAGAGGGATTTAGACCAGCTGGAAAAATGGGCGAAAAATGGCAGATGGAGTTTAATACAGACAAGTGTGAGGTATTGCACTTTGGAAGGAAAACCAAGGTAGAACATACAAGGTAAATGGTAGGGCATTGAGGAGTGCAGTAGAACAGAGGGATCTAGGAATACAGATACAAAATCCCCTAAAAGTGTCGTCACAGGTAGATAGGGTAGTAAAGAGAGCTTTTGGTACATTGGCCTTTATAAATCAAAATATTGAGTATAAGATTTGGTGAGGTTGTGTAAGTCATTGGTGAGGCCGAATTTGGAGTATTGTGTGCAGTATTGATCACCGAATTATAGGAAGAACATGAATAAGGTTGAAAGAGTGCAGAGAAGCTTTACAAGGATGTTGCCGGGACTTGAACAACTGAGTTACAGAGAAAGGTTGAATAGGTTAGGACTTTATTCTCTGGAGCGTAGAAGAATGAGGGGAGATTTGATAGAGGTATATAAAATTATGATGGGTATAGATAGAATGAATGCAAGCAGGCTTTTTCCACCGAGGTTAGGGGAGGAAAAAACAGAGGACATGGGTTAAGAGTGAAGGGGTAAAAGTTTAAAGAGAATATTAGGGGGGCTTCTTCACACAGAGTGTGGTGAGAGTGTGGAATGAGCTGCCAGATGAAGTGTTAAATGCGGCCTCACTTTTAACTTTTAAGAAAAGCTTGGACAGGTACATAGATGAGAGGTGTATGGAGGGATATGGTCCAGGTGCAGGTCAGTGGGACTAGGCAGAAAAATGGTTCTTTACAGACAAGAAGGGCCAAAAGGTCTGTTTGTGTGCAGTAATATTCTATGGTTCTATGATGGCTTTTTAGAACAGCTTGTTGTTGAGCCAACTAGGTGATCGAGTGTGCTGGATTGGGTGCTGTGCAATAATCCAGGGGTGATAAGAGAGTTTAAGTTAAGGAACGCTTAGGGAATATTGATCACAATATGTTCGAATTCACTTTTAAATTTGTGAAGGGGAAACTAAATTCCAATATGTTGGTATTTTGGAGGAATAAAGGAAATTACCGTAACATGAGAGGGGAACTAGCCAAAGTTGACTAGAAAGGGTGGAAAATCTTTCGCTGAGGGCCCGAAGACCAAAGATCTTTTCTATCTTCGGGCAGAAGAGCTCGTAAAAAGCGGTGAAACGGACTGTTACTGTTATGTCTCCCGTTCGCTGCGAAAATGGGAGACACCTCCCTCTCCCTGATTAGGGAGACAGAGAACCTGCTGGTTGGTGTATGCCGGATGAATGGCGATAGTCTTTGGGGTAACTGCAAGGTCTATGTCTTTGCTATCGCTTGGCTCACGCTTGGTTCGGTAACGGGTAAGTTTTTTGTTTCGCCTGTGGGGGGAGGGGGGATTGTTGATCGCCGCCGATTGTTGCGCGGCACTTCTCTGTTTTCGTGGATGTTTTGCGAAGAAGAAAAAGCATTTCAGGATATATATATATAGTATACATTTCTTTGACATTAAATTGAACCTTTGAACCTTTGATCCCTGCGGTGGGGACAGGAACACTCACAAGCCAGGGAGACATTTACACTCCAAAGTGCCTCTGTACGGAACACAGAGCGAGACAGGGAATGAGTCGGAACAGAACTCTCTTCCGTAGATGCCGCCTTGAGGCCGCTCCATCAGAATACCAGAAGGCATTCTTGCCGATCAGTTGCGGACACCGGAAACAATAGCGGCTGCAGAATAAATAAAGAGGCGTTAAATAAATAAAGACTCTCCCCTTTCCCGCTTCTTCCATTTCCCACTCTGGGCCCCTTCTGACCTCCTCTCCTCCTTAACTGCCTTCTCGCATCCTCCTGGTGATCCCCCTTCTCCCCTTTCTCCCATGATCACCTCTTATGTCCTATTAGTGTTGCTTGTGGCGACCGAGGAGAACCCAAGTGCAGGACACCGGCACGTCGACTGAGTTGGGGAGGCTGGCGTAGCCCTAAACGTAGAACAAAGCGTGAGTCAAGCGATAGGAAACCGGAGGAATCTTGACAAGGAGACGGGATTTACAGGGACCTTCTAGGAACTAGAGCGGAACTTAGAACTAATTGTTCTAATCGGACACGGGTACGAAGTATCACACGAGAATAGACCAACAAACTGGCGACCTGTGATAGTGTCGCCATCGTGTTTATTTCCCAGTCTCTGATGAAAACCAGGTATACGGTAATTGGGTAAACTAGCTGCAAATGGAGATCAAATGACTGAGATTGGGGCATTATCAGGGAGAAAGAAGTGTTGAAGGGGAACGGCCAGCCGGACCAAGACAATTAGATTCCTTCTTTCTAGCTCTTTACGTTTTCACCTATAGCCTCGTTATTCCTCCAAGAGGACCACGGCCATGTATTGGGCTGGAGGCTTCCATTCCTGAATTACCCTGGTTAAGGGCTTTTACTCTAGCTCTTGGAAAAGTCACCGTGCCAAACAGGTTAAAGGACAGAGGCCAGACTAAGAGTGGGTTACCAGACCTCCAGGTTTGGGGTTTCAGCTCAGGTCTAACGACCCTGACTGGTCAAACAAAATCGTTACGAAAACAGCAATGAATAATTCTTCTCCACCTGTGTACGACATTGTCCCAGAGTATACACCTGGACCCCTGATGGGCGGAGGAAACACGGAAAACCAAAGAACATTTACTGCCGTACCAAGGACAGAGATGGGAGACATTCATTACTACCCTAAACGCCAACAGCGCAACGCGCAGTACGAAAGCAAGTAGCTCTCAGTAACTTACTTTGCCCCACCGACCTGGCTTCACCTATCGCCTTTTAGCTTGTACCCCTCCCCCCTCTCCTCACACCTTCTTAATCTGGATTATTGCCCCTTTCTGTCAAATCCCGATGAAGGATCTCGGACAGAAATGTCGACTGCTGAGTCACTTGCATAAACGCCTGAACAGCTGAATTCCTACAGCATTTTATGTGTGTTGCTTCCCCGGTGTCTAACTTGCGTGCAGTGAAACGGTGGGAAGCAGGTGACGGAATCCTGCAGGCTGTGGAATTTTCGCCTGCTGTATTTAACTGAATAAACACTTGGTTGTGTCCCATTCCCACTGATTGACTAAAAAATTCTTATGCCAGGTTTCCACCCAGGGACCTCCCACGATTGAGGTGAACGTCAAAACCACAGAGACGCGGCCCCTTTATTAGTATGTACCGTATCAATAGATCCGCCCAAACCTCTGTAAAACGCATATTGACAAATAATTACTCAGCTCAGCAGCAGAGAGTGATGGCGAAATTATTTTTTGAAAATTATTCACGTTAAAAATAAAACCAGGTGGCATTTCCGTTGGCAACAACATTAACGACAACCCCGCCGCAATGGAATATCGCCGTTTGAGCTATACCACAAATTCACATTCTGCGTGTGGACCTGTGAGTCCATTCGTGTTTGTAGGAGGCGGAGTTTTCTATCTGGAAGGTAAAGAAAGAGAAACAGTAAATGAACTGCGTGTAATGAGTAAACGTGGTGAAAGAAACGGAGCGAGAGAGTATTGAAAATAGGCGGTACCAAAGACTCAGACTTAGAATGTACAGCACAGCAGCAGGGGCTTCAGCCCATTTCGTCTGTACGGAATCATTTAAAATTGACCTCAAGCATCAAGCTGCATTCGAACCATGGTGCTCAATACCCTTTCTAGCCATGTACCTATCCAAACTTCTCTTGGATAAAATCGAGCTTGCATGCGCCGGTTAAGCTGGCAGCTTGTTCCACGCCCTCACGACCATCTCAGTAATGACTTTTCTCTTCATGTTCCCTTTAAACTCTTCAACTGTCAGCTTTTACCAATGAAATCTAGTTGTAATCCCATCCAATCTTAGTGGGGAGAACACCTGGATTTGTCGTTTATCGATTTATGGATTTACCCCTCATAATTTTGTATACCTCTATCAAACTTCCTGTCAATCTTCTATGTCCCAAGGAATAAATTCGTAACGTATTCAATCTTTCCTTATAACTCAGGTCCACCAGACACAGCAACATTTTGGTAAATATTTTCTGTACACTTCGAATCTAATTTACATCTCTCCTATAGGCAGGTGACCAAAACCGCTCAGAATACTCGCACGCGTGTACATTTCTCTTCCGTGCAAGCGTAGCCGACTATGACTTCTCATCTTGTTTTTCCCAGTCCCGATGAAGGGACTCGGCCCGACACGTCGCCCGTTTACTCTTTTCCGTAGATGCTGCCTGGCCTGCTGAGTTCCTCCAGCATTTTGAGTGCGTTGCCTTGCTTTCCAAAGTCTGCAGATTTCCTCTTGTTTGTGGTTTTAATATATAGTAGGATTTTATAAGATCCATGAAGAGGCAATGTCGGATGGTTTGTTTCGCTCGCTGTCAGATTCCAAATGTACACATGTTGCTGTGTCGGAACTGAGAGGACCTGAACATCTGTGATGAGGAGTATACTGTGGAAGAGATGCTCTGTCAGAAGGGAGGTGTTGAGGCTGTATTGCACGGTTTGAGAGACAGTCCTGAGACATCACAGAGACGTTCCTTCTGGGTAGTGAGCCTGTTCCCGGAAAGCATTGAGTACTGTAGCCTTACTTTGTGTTTTCCTCTGTTCAGCTCACCACCGCGGAGAGAAAAGAAATCCGGAATCTGAGTCCTGCTCATATTTTTCCTTTTTGTGTTTTGTTTGACTTCCACATTGAGTGTAGTGCCCATTGTTTACATTTCAATAAATCGCTGAAGGAATGTGTGAGCTGTCTCCAAACAGCGAGATTCTCGTTTAAACTTACATGTTTCTCTATACAACTGCTAGAGTTCGACAGCTACATACACACAAATTTCTGAAAAACGCATATGACCCCTTTGCTCTTCCTCGTTTCTTGCCAAGTTCCTTGCTGAGCCTCCGTTCCCTAGAGCGGGAAAATTGTTGGGGAACGTCTCCTCTACGTCCAACCCTGCATCCTTCTCGCCTGCCTCCCCTCCGGTCGTGCGGCCTGAAAGCGGCCACCATTGCCAGGCGGCACATCCAGAAAAATGGGCGGCAATGAGATAGGCTGCCGTTCTCCGGGAGGAAGTCAGTCTGCAGCGGCAGCCCTAAGCTGACAGCTAAAAATCGAAGGGTGTGCATCGAGAGAGCGAGAGAGAGAGAGAGAGAGAGAGAGAGAGAGAGAGAGAGAGAGAGAGAGAGAGAGAGAGAGAGAGAGAGAGAGAGAGAGAGAGAGAGAGAATCCTCGGGCTACGTCTTTCATATTGTCCATCATTTCAGTTTTTCTTCGTCTTCTGCTTATTCTTGTTATCTTCATTTTGTTTCTGTAACTGTTGGCGCGTGTGACATACAATCTGAAGTTCGATCGTATCTGAAAAAGCTCCAGGAAAGAAATGCAAACTGAGACGAGATCGAAGACATTTAGAAACATGGAAACATACAAAACCTACAGCACGATACAGGCCCTTCGGCCCACAAAGCTGTGCAAATATGTCCTAACCCTGGAACTACCTAGGCTTACCCACATCCCTCTATTTTTCGAAGCTGCATGTACCTGTCCAGGAGTCACTAAAAGACCCTATGGTTTGTCGCCGATTAAAGCGTCGAGGTAGATTAAAATATTAAAGCAAATGCGGAGCAGAGCGAGGGGTTCTCGAAGAGGCTGGTTCCACAGGTGTCCCTCGAAATTACCGTTAGTTCGTGTCGTTTCCCTTGAAGAAGCCGGTTGGTCCCGATGCTTTCGGAGATGTTGTCCAAATTCTGAGATTTATGGATTGGTGTGTTTCGGTCTCTTATGTTGACCTTGTTCAGTTCTATAGTGTTTTTCGTATATTTGCCCATTCTTAATTATTGATTGGCGGGCTGAAGGATTGGGTGATCAGTTTCTTTGTGCGAGAGAGGGGTTGAGGAGTTGGGATTTGGAAGCTTTTGCTAATTTTTCTTTTTGTCCGACGGGGATTAATGCCTTTCTTTCAACCACTTCTTTGGTTTACTGCATTTTATGGTTGTCTGGAGAAGACAAATCGTAGAGTTGTATTCTGCATACAGTGAAAATAAAATGAACCTTTGACATTTCACCTTTGACCTTTGTCCATAGATGATGTCGTACATTTCCAGCATCTATGGATTATCTTGTGCAACCGGAAGTTGAATTAATTTCCACTCACTGAATCTAACGAAGATTAAAACGTGACAGAAAAATGTGTGGTTTGCGGATGGACTGAGTCAAAAAGGGGAAAGAGGATTCCAGGTGCTACTGAGGCAGGGATTGTCATCTCTCTAAAGGCACCACCTGTGCGAGATAGCAGAGGTTGGCGGTGCTTCCGTGAAACGTGTCTACTCCAAATTCAATTTCCCTTATGAACTAAACGCTCTTCTGCGAGCTGAACCCAGCGACTCGTTTTCACTAGGCCGGCGTTTTGACCAGAGTCCTCGAGCTGTATTGTTAAGATGTAATTTGTTCTGCATCATGATAGTGAGATTCTGCTAAATTCTTCATATTCACAGTTCCTTGTCCTTCGGCACGTTGCACCACGGTGTACAGGGACTAATTCTCGGGGGGGGGGGAGTGAGGGGCTGAGTTGTGGGGAGAGGCAGTGTAAAACTGGGTGGTCAGTCAATGAATGCACTTACCTGAGATCGAAGAGTCGCAGGGCAATAGAAATCACAGAGTGGGACCAGTGAGAAAGTTACACGGAACCCCCCTCGAAGATTTAAACTTCTTCACATTTCTCCCTTTCTACGCCACTCCCCTAACTTGACCTATCACCTTCTTTCCCCTACCATGTTTTCCCTTGAAACGATTCGTTGAACGTTGAACGCCGAAATGATTGCATTTTGTGAGAATAAATTCTGTCGTTAATTGTACTTAATTGAATTGACTCGTTGTGTCCCTTTCCAATTTGAAAAAAGGTAACTCGGAATGTCTCTGCCTCGCTTCGAACAAGGAACCTTTAGTGCGTTAAGCGAGCGTGATAACCACTACACTTCAGAAACATTGCAGCAAATATGCTTTAATCTGTACACAACACGCTCTGTCAATTAACTTGAACCCACAGCTAACGGCTAAATCAGATTTATGTTCCGGCCGCTATTCAACTGGATGCTAGTCGTCAGTAATGTGAACCTGATAACAACTGTACTAAAAAAAATGCTGAGCTTTAAAAAAAAAGACCAGATTATGTGGAATATTGAAACTTGCAGGACGTTGTAAAGTAATTGGAAAACTGCAATTTCAGACTGTCTGTCGGCTGTGAGAGAAAGCAGAAGCTCGTGAAATGTTTCAAAGCGTCTCTCCTGGTTTCAGTTGTGAATTTCTATCCCAAAACGCACAAAATTCTAGAGTATCTCAGTGTTCACCAGCAGGGCACCAAATCCGCTGTTGGTGCTGAGGGGGCATTGAGGGAACGGATCCGAGCCGCGGCACGCTCAGTTTGAATAAAACAGGCCGGCTGCTGAAGTTCTGCAAGTCAAACATTTTTTTCGTATTTTCCGTCTTTGCACAGATAATTATCACATCGGGATGCCAATTGATGTGATAAATTCTAGAAAGTACTTCATTGCAGAGATCTTAACTGAGTTTTCACTAAAAAATCAATCAAGCAAACTCTGGCAGAGACCGGGACCATAAGCAGCGATGCGTTGTGTGTTCTGTTTCAAATGTTATATTGCGGAATTTGAACTGATTTCCGAATCTGACGTCAAAGTGCAAGATGACAGTGTACTCACAGCAATGTTAATCGGAGTGCCCCGGTCTGTTCTGATTCTGGAGATGTTCAGCTCGCCTCCCTCGGCAGGCGAAGAAGTGTTTGCAGGTCTCTCGAAATAGAAATTCATGGCGTACATTCGCTTTCAATTTTTTTAAATCATCTAGAGATACAGCACGTCCTTCCGCCCCAACGTGCAGCGCCGCCCAATTCACCCAGGTGACCTAAACAATAACTAACCTTGCGACTTAGAATCGTGGGAGGGAACCGAAGAGCACGCTGTCACGGAGAGAACGGACAATGGCCTTACACACCGCGGCAGAAATGAACATAGGTCCGTAGCACTGGACGCGACTGTGTCACCCACCGATAGTCCCCAAATTAAGGGTGGGATTCCTATCCACGCATACAAATCACTATGGCTTAACAGTCCGTCAAATGACCTGGCCCAAATGTTCTTGAGAAATCTACTGCGTCAATATGACGGGTACTGATGGACTGCTTTTGTCGGTTCTTCAACTGAAGAACAATTGAGAGTGGACGAATGCCTACAGTTGATAAATTGCAAATTATTTTGAAATAAGTTTCACCAATATTATCGACTACAGGCTCTGTGGCGCAATGGATAGCCTATTGGATTTCTAGAATTGTGTGAAGAAGTAATTCAAAGGTTGTGGGTTTCAGTCTCAGAGCCAGCGTTCCGTCTGGATTCAATTTTCTAGCGAGAAAGGACTTCAGACTGGATTAGTGAACCACCGTTGTCGAGGGATATTGAGGAGTCTAGTAAAGTAAAGAAAAATGCATGTATGGTGAATTGGCATAAATAATGTCGCACTATTCAGGACATTTGCAGAGACAGGTGCGTAAAAAGGCCCCGAAAGATTTTTGGGGACCCCAGTCATCACAACCACAATATGTTCCAGATAGAAAATGTACTACAGCATAAAAGCCAGGACCAACAGTCTCCATAGCTGCTTCCACCAGGCCATCAGACTGATTAATTCACACTGATACAATTGTATTTCTATGCTATATTGACTGTGGTGTTGTACATACTCTTTATTACAAATGACTATAAATTGCTCATTGCACATTTAGACGGAGACGTAACGTAAATATTATTATTCCTCATGTAAAGTATGTGAAGGACGTAAGAAATAATGTCAATTCAATCCTACAGAAAACTATTAAATGAAATACCCTACTGCATAGCTGCAAAAGCAAATATCCATTTCCATTGCATATTTTCAGATAGGTTATTTCCAAATTGATTACTTCACTTTCGCTTTCTTCTATATTATTCTTGCTTCGTTCCGGAATTAATTTCGGGTTTAACTTCGCTAAATTACAAATTAAATTACGCACACCTCTCCCGTTGTCTCCACAGCAAGCACCACTTCCATCATGGTATGTGACCTTCATTTAAATATTTCAGTGCGACACTGTGATGGTCAAGTGTTTAAGGCGCTGGATTCGAAATCCAATAGAGCAGGTTCGAACCCTGCTTGTACCCGGTTTCCACTTACCTGGGCAATTGCACTGACGGAATAAGCTAGAAAACATCAGTTTTTGCGATTAATCCTCGTACCTCCTTCTGTTCCCGTGACGTGAAGGGGGGGGGGGTGGGTGCGGCAGGAAATAAGGCCTGCAGTTGATCAGACTCTGTTCTATTATTATATTAAGAGGAATAGGATAATCAGGAGAGATGGTTACCCGACAAGGAGCATCGCAGACCTCTTTATGTGGAGCTCAAGAGAAGGGCGAGGTCCAAGGAATGAAAAGAAGCGAGAATATACACTTGTTTCGTGACACCGAAAGAAAACGAGGAATACGATTTTGTTCATTAGGTTAAAGACAGTAACTTATCACATAATCGCGATCTCTGATAGATCAGTAACACTAAAATTTATATTTCCACAGTGGTTGCCCATCTGTGGGCGTATTGCATTTTAATTTTTATTTCAGTTTGATCTGGCGTACATGGCTGGTGGTCGGTTCCTTAAAGGTGTGCTAGCCAGAGGAGGTAGTGGAGGCAAGCTCTCACTACCTCTCAAATGCCTCTCAAATGGCCTCTGTCAACCAAGTGCAGTTCCCGTTCTTCATGCGTGGCCTAACTACTCCCAGCGGAACTGTTTCTACGGACAGGGGAAGGGGCAAAGGCAGAATACTGGCGCCTTAAAACCTATTGCTTCGGGAAGATAGGGCAGGGTTGGCAAATTATCTAGGAGAAGGCAAATTCTGATTTTAATCCTTCTCTGCCTTGCGGCTATATGCACTCATGGGGAAGGCTTCGGGACTAAACCCGAAGAAAGATCCGGAGTGATGACTCACGTGCGCACAATGAAACGGCGGGAAGCAGGTGAAGAAATGTTGATAGTAGTGGAAGGATCAAAAGCTGCATTTAATTGAATATATGTCTGGTGTCAAGCTTTCCTGGTATTTGAATTAGATAAAAATCAGAATGGCTCTGTTTGCATTCGAAGCAGGAATATTTCGCTTGTGAGGCGAACGTGATGACCACTATACTACAGAAATACTGGCCGCCGAATAGTCTGTTCCCGCTTGAGCAGACACGTACATACTCTGTCCAATGCACACTGCCAGATGTTTGTTCAGTTCTCCAGCATGGAAGAACGGCTAAACTATCTTTCAAAATCATTCGTGGTATCAATAAAAAAGTGAATCCAGTGCGTCATTTCCGCTGACAAGACAACAACCTTAAGAACTCCGCCGCAATTACATACACATTTCACATTCCGCTCGTGATCCTATGAGTTCATTCCTGTGTGTGCAAGTCGGTGATTTCAATCCGAAAGGCAAAGGAAAAGTAACAGACATTATCAATATAGTCCGTACTGTGTAAACGGAAAGAAATATACGGTGAGAGAGATACCCACGATGAAGAGAAATGCAGATTGTAGGCGGGTTTAGAGACTCAGGCACAATGAGAACACCGTGGGATTAATTGTGTACATTTACCATTACTTTATGAGGCATTACACTGGTCCAGTACTTCGTCCAGCCAGCGATGGTCATAGACTTTTGATAGTTTGTTGGGGTGTTTTCAAACTGTAAGTGCTTTCCCATGTTTCTGCAGCAAAGCTTCGGGCATTTGTTGTCAATGTGAACGGAACAGCCTGACGTCGCAATCGCCATCAATATCGAACTTGGAACCTTTCGTGGGTAATGGGAACGTGAGAGTGACTACACTACAAAGTCGGCCACATAAAACACAGACCATGGAACCCAGCTGGACATAAAAGATGAAAGGGAAATATGGAATTTCAGTCTGCAGATCGGAAGCAGAAGCTGTTGAGAGGTTTCTAGACGCTTCTCCCCGTCACAGGTTATAAACTTCTGTGGAACTTTTTCACTTCCTCACCTCTTGGGGCTGAGGTCGTCTTGAGGGAGGGAATGTACACTCAAGGAATAATTCCCACTGGGCGTGCGAGTCAATGTAAACGCAGAAGGCCAGCAACTGAAGTTCTGCAAACCGAGCTAAAGTGCTATCAACAGCTGCCAGCTTGTGCAATTATCAATGCCATATAGATGGTGAATTGCAGCCAATCCGGTGAAACGCTGAAGTTTCTTGTATAAAGGAACTCCGTCGCTTGACTTCGTGGCGCAACGGTAGCGCGTCTGACTCCAGATCAGAAGGTTGCGTGTTCGAATCACGTCGAGGTCACAAGCGTTGCGTCGGATTTTGTCATCAAAATGTTTGCTCCGTCTCTGCTCAGTTGTTCTTCCCGAAATTAAAGGCCAAATTTAACAATGAATTTCCATGTCTAAAATGAAATACTGTGTCGAAATACAAAATCATCTTTCTTTTATTCCAAAACCTGCGTTGCTCGAAATTTGAAATAAAAAAAGAAAATTATGCAAGCATTCAGTAGTTCATTCAGCATCGAAAAGAGCTACATTTTCAGGACATTCAACGTTCCCACCATCTCTACATTATTAATTTTCTTCCTTCTTAAAGGGGAAGGAAGCCACCGCCTGTCCGAAAGCAGGTTTTCTTGTGTAGCATATCACGTAGAACAGTACAGATCTGTAACACCGCCCACAATGTTCTGCTCATCTTTTATGCTACTGTAGGATCAATCTAAGTCTTCCCTCCAATAGAGCCCTCTATTGTTCACGAAGGGTTTACGTCAGAGAGTAAACGCTTGACAAAGGAAGGAATTGAAACAAAGTTCAGGGAATGAATGAAAACGAGGATATATCAGTCACTGAGACAAACGCACATTTCCAGTATTTTTCTTCCTTGCAAGCATATTATCAAAATAATCTTCTTGGCCAGGATTCAACTTGGGACCTTGGAAATGGAAAGATACAATTTCCCTGAACTGATCGGTTTTCACAGAAATAGAAGCTGTTGAGAGGTTTCGACACGCTTCTCCCGGTTTCATACTGTGAATTTCTGTCGAACCTGTACACCTCTGCAACACTTGGGTCTAACAACGCCATGAGGGAGCGGATGTGCACCGAAGGAATAATTCTGAGCGCTGGGTTGGGTGACAGTTCAAACTCAGCAGCTGTTCCGAAAGTCAAACAGTTGCACTTGCCGTTGAGTCCACTAGGGGATCAGCTACTCTGGATTCGGTGTTGTACGACGTATCGAAAAAGATCGGAGGGCTCAAGGTAAAATAACCCTTAGGGAAAAGTGATCATAGCATAATTGAATTCATCCAAAAATTTGATAAGTCAGATGTATTGTATTACAGTGGAGTACATGGAATTACAGGGACATGAGAGAGGAGTTGACCAAAATTGACAGCAAACAAACACTGGCTGGGATGAGGGCAGAGCAGCAATGGCTGGAATTTCTGGCAGCAGTTCAGAAGGCACAGGATATGTACACCTCAAACAGGAAGAGGAATTCTAAAGGCAGGATGACACAACAGAGGTTAACAAGAGAAGTCAAAGCGAATATAAAAGCCAAAGAAAGGGCATATTCGTCAAGAAGGAAAAGATACAATAGGAAAGTAAGATGGCCAACGATATTAGTAAGTATGCAAAACGTTCGTGCAGACAAATAAAGTATAAAAGAGAGGCGAGAGTGTATATCGGACCGCTTGAAAGCAAATTTTTACAGGTAGTAATGGGGACAAGGCAATGGCGGACGAACTGAGCAAATATTTTGCACCAGTCTTCTCTGTGGAAGATACAAGCAGTATGGAGGAAGTTCCTGCAGTGTATCAAGTTGTCATTACTAAGAAGAATGGTCTAGGGAAAATTAACGATCTGAAGGTCGACATGTTAGCTGGTCCAGATGCCGTACACCACAGCGTTGTGCAGGAGGTGGCTGAAGCGATTGTGAGGCGTTCGATTTGATATTTCAAGAATCACAGGATTCTGGAAGGTTTGGGAAGACTGGAAACATGCAAATATAACTCTTGAAGAAGGAAGAGAAACAGAAGAAGGGAAATTACTGACCATATAGTCTGACCTCAAGAGGCTGGAAAAACGCTGGGGACGATTTTTCAGTATGTGGCTTCGATATACTTGGAGGCACAAGATAAAAGAGGCTGTAGTCAGCAAGCTATCCTGAAGGGAAAACATTACCGCAGAAATCTGCTGGAATTGCCTGTTGGGAAATGTATAGGAACCCAGGTTGGTGGAAGAAATAAAAGAGTAGACTATTTTGTAAATGGAGAGAAAATGCAAAAATTAGAGGCGCAAAGGGACATAGGAAACCTTCTGCATGATTTCCTCAAATTTATTTTCAGGTTGAGTGTCTGGTGAGGAAGGCAAGTGCTATGTTCGCATTCATTTCAAGAGGACTATAATAAAAAAGCAAAGGTCTGATGTTTAGGCTTTATAAAGCACTGATGAGGCCTCACGGGGTACTGTATTGTGAGCAGTTTTTAGAAAGGAAGTAATAAAACTGGATTGCCTTTAAAGTAGGTTCACAGAAAAGATCCCAGAATTAAACCACTTGTTATATGAAGAGCGTTTGATGGAAAGGGAGGTGACCTAATTGAAACCAATCGAATGCGAAAAGCCTTGACAGGGAGCATTTAGAGGGGGTGTTTCCTATGTGGATAAGTCTAAGATGAGAGGACGCAGTCTCAGATTAGAAGGGCGTCCTGTTAAAACTCAGAGGAGGTGGAATAGCTTTAGCAAGAGAGTGGGGAATCTATAGAATTCGTTGCCACAGGCTGCTGTGAAGGTTAAGTCGTTTTGTATAATTAAGATTGAAAGATTCTTCTTGATAGGTCGGGGCATGAAGGGAAACTGAGAGAAGGCAGGAGGTTGCAACTGCGAGCAAAAAAGATCAACCATGATGAAATGGTGGAGCAGACTTGATGGGCCAAATGGCCTAGTTAGATTCCTATATCTTATGGTCTTATGCTTATCGAGAATCGTCAGAGGATTTCAGATTTCATATAAGATTGCCTTACTATCAAGCCTCTGTCTCTCACTGCCCATCGTATCAAAGTTCAAAATTCTAAATAAACGTATTATCAAAGTACGTATATGTCAGAATATACATCCCTGAGATCAATTGTCGTGAAGACAAACTCAATAAATCCAAAGAATAATAAACATAACAGAATGAGCAAATGATCGCACCAACCAGTGTGCAAAATACAAGTTGTACAAATACAAATAGAAAGAAAGAATAATGATAAATAAATAACCAATAAATACAGAGAATGCGAGATGAACCGTCCTTCAAAGCGAGTCCATATTTTGTGGGAACATTACAGTGATTTCAACACTTCAGTCACACTCTTTATCGCTCTCTCCGTTTCTCTTGCTCCCTACCCTCTCTCCAACCCCATCCTCCCTGTTCCTCGTATGTACACAGTGTTCCCGATTGTGTGAGTCTCGAGCTGGCTCTGTATTTAGTATGGCTGTATTAAACGCTCTGCTTGCCTGCTCTTCTATTTGTATCTGCCCGCTGCTGTCGGCCCGGCAGAGATTACTTGCTGTGATGCCCCTTTGTGATGTCCCTGCTAACTTGTTTCTCATCCGATCCCGTAGCTGTTGAGCCCTTCCGAATGCAACTGGGATTTCAGTGCCGCTCCTGCGGATGGAGTTCCTGCTCCCAGAGAACGGCCACACTTGGCGACCGCAGCCTGCCTACTGACGACATGAGGCACGTCAGTCCGTCGGTCCGGAAATGCCTGTCAGCAACTTCGACAACTGTGGGGAAATAAACCAAATCCCTCAGCCTGGGGGAGCAACCGTGACTGGACTCGAATCGACAGTCTACAGCTGATTTCGCATCAAACGCGGAATCGGACGCCTTATCCGTTGGACCACACGGTTGCACCCCGTTGGGAATGCAAAGGGAAAGAGACGAGAATCCAGCCCACGGTAGAGTGGGGAGTATTTTCCTATCACCAACAGTAAAGTGTTTTCACATATAGAATGACTACGTTAAGGGAAAAGGACATACACATTGAAACGAGTTGCCTTTCCGGATGAGGTTATAAGGCTTACGAGTGTTACTTCGCCCTTTCTCGCTGACAGGCGCAATGTGGGCATACGGGCTGTGTGAGACGTATGAAGAGATCCTCTTCAGCGTCGTCACTAGTTACCAAGGCATCGAAAGATTATCAATTCTAAATCAACACAATATTGTGTTTAATTCTATTCCCAACGTCACGACGATAAATAAGCCAAAAACCCGGTTCCCAGCTCAATGAAAAACAACACACTGAGATCAGATACTCCATAATCCCATTATTTTTTGTATTGAATTACCTGACAACAAATTAAGGTAATCCAATGTGAATAATGATCGGAGAGGCTCTCCCTCTCCTTCCATCTTCTATGCTCCACTCAGGCCATTTATCTCTTCTCAGCTGCCTATCACATCCTTCTGGGACTTCTCCTCATTCGCTTTCTCCTCTCCTGTCAGATTCCTTCCTCTCCAGCCCTTTACCTGTTCTGCTCACCTGGCCTCACCTATCACCTTCTGGGTTCCCTCCTTCTCCTACCGCCCACCTTCGTCTTCTGATGTACTTTCCAGTCCTAAAGATTTTTCTCGGAGACCGCCTCCGTCTGCAGATGGAGTAGCAGTAATTTTGTGCTGCTCTTAGTTTTCTCTCTCTCTCCCCCAGTTTAAATTTTGAATTTAAAATTCTTAATTGCTGATTCCTGAAGGGGAGTGATATGTCTATGTCTACGAGAAGTAGGAAGAATCTGCATGAACCTACTGACAAAGGTAATGGAAAAGGAAAGATGCTGAAGGAAAGATCTGATGAAATGCCATCATGGGCTGAAGATATCGTTCGGACACTGAATTCAATTCAAGATCAGAATAGGGCAATTAAAGACCAACTGGAAAAGCATACTAATGAAATGAAGTTATTTCTCGGAAAACTTAAAGATGTGGAAACTCAAGTTATTAAATATGAAGAGGAATTGAAGTTAACTAAGCAAAAATTGTCTGAAACTACAACTCGTTTGGAAAAATATCAAAATTAAGTTATACACCTGGAAACTAGGTCTTGCCGAAACAATATACGAACTGTTCGATTGCAAGAAGGAGCTGAAAATGGAGACTTAACGGTTTACTTTGGTAAGCTCTTTCATACTCTATTTCCGACTATTTTATCACAGCCGCCTGCTATTGAAAGAGAATATAGAGCGTTTACTTCTAAATTTAAATATTAAAGCAGACCAATATCTATTCTGGTTTGTTTCCATCACTTTAAAATTAAAGATCAAATAATGCGACAGGCAGGAAAACAGAGTTTTTCGATTCAACGAGTCTGAGCTCCGTTTTTATGAATATTATCCGAAAGAAGTAATGGAACAAAGATCAAGATTTGCTTTGGTAATGAAACAAGCATATGATAAGAAACTACTTCCCTCTTTGATTTACCCGACAAGAATGAAAGTTTTTCTTCCTAATTCTTCTCCACGCATTTTCTCTGACCCAAAAGCCGCACTGGATTTTCTTCAGGCTATACCTGTCACCGTCACTGACGCTACTACCGAATGAACTATCTGAAAAGCTGTTTGATTATCTGTATATTATTCACATTTTGAAAAGAAGATATATGAAGTTATTTGAAGGTTATTTGGATATTTCATTGAGAGATTAATAAAAGAAGATAAGAAAACCTGCTCATTATTGCATCCTATTGGATTTTTTTTTGGAAAGAAGATTTACGGTTCAAGTTTGACTGTTTAAATGGCTAATTAGATATTTGACTGAGGTAAGAGGATAAAAGGATTTCTTCCTTTTATCTAATATTTGGTTTGACATTTCTTTTTGTTTTCTTAATTTACTAATAGGTAGTTTTTTTTAGTAGTTTTTTTCCTACTAATAGGGTTTCTTTATATATGTATATGTATATCCGGGAGGGTTTAGTTACTTATGATATTACTAATTAATAGTTTTGTAAATTTAGTTCGGTTAAATATGCTATTAAGCGAACACGTTGAAATTCAAGCAACACACACAAAATGCTGGTGGAACGCGGCAGGTCAGACAGCATCTATAGTGAGAAGCGCTGTCGACGTTTCGGGCCGAGACCCTTCGTCAGGACTCTACTATTAACCTCTTTTTTAAAATCTGTTTTATTATAGCGTCCTATAACCGAATTTAAAGTTTTCTTAGAGATTTAAAGCTAAACTTAAGATGGCACTGGTTTTTCTCTCTGAGAGATGATATTACTTTGGTTCTTTTTTGTTTAATACATGATGGAATGTAAACACTCTCCTTTGTTGAGACGTTACTGTCTTTCTTGCAAGGTCATTTTATTTTTTTGTGTACTGGCTGGGGGGAGGGAGAGAGGAGACCGACAGAGCGGCCCATGGCTTTGTATTCTATCTTAGTTCGCTTGCCTTTTTTTCGGGCTTTTGGCCGGGGGTGGGGGTGGGTGGGTAGGTCCAGAGTTAGGAGTTTTTTCCCATCGTGTGGTTCCGGAGCATGCATGTTTTTTTATATGGTTGTACTCTTCATCACCTTTGATAATCCCGTATTGGTATGTATTCTGCGCATGTATAAAGTAAATTAGAATAAAATTATAGTATGGCAGTTGAACGGATTAATGTAATGAGTTGGAATGTACGTGGTTGGAATCATCCTATTAAACGAAAAAAGACTTTTAAAATTATTAATGGATTCCAACCTGATATAATTTTTGCTCAGGAGACGCATATCAGGGCGGGAAATCAAAATAGGGTTTTTGGATAGTGGAATGAATTACAGCCCCATGCTACTTCTCAGAGTAAAACTAAAGGCGTATCTATCTTTATTAAATCTAATATATTTACTCAAGAGGATATTGAATCAGATTCTAATGGTAGATTTTTAATTGTTAAAGGAGTAATTTGTAATAGAAAGGTTGTTTTGGTCAATTGTATGGTCCTAATTTAGATGATCCTTTTTTTTTAAAAAAAAGGTATTTGCTTTATTGCCGGATTTAAATGAATATATGTTGATAATGGGTGGATATTTTAATTGTGGTTTAAATGCTATGATTGACAAGATATCAACGAATCAGCGACTTCCAAATCGTTCTGCATCAGTTATTTACTCCTTTTTGACCGATTTTGGGTTGGTCGAATTATTTAGGCATTTGCACCCTGATAACAGAGAATATTAAGAGCAAACACGAGGAAATTTGCAGATCCTGGAAATTCAAACAACAACACACCCAAAATGCCGGTGGGACACAGCAGGCCAGGCAGCATCTATAGGGAAAAGCGCTATCGACGTTTAGGGCCGAGACCCTTCGTCAGGACTCTCGGCCCTAAACGTCGACAGCGCTTCTCCGTATAGATGCTGCCTAGCCTGCTGTGTTCCACCAGCATTTTGTGTGTGTTGTTGTTAACAGAGAATATTCCTTTTTTCGCATGTCTATAAAAATATTCGAGGATTGATTATATTATAATTGATTCCCGCCTTTTGCCTAATGTTAAAGACTGTGAATATGACGCTATTGCTATATCTGATCATGCGCCTTTGAGTTTCTCCTTTGAATTTGATTACGTCTTTTTTGCCCGTCCACCATGGCGCATGTCTCAGACTTTATCGCAAAACTCTGATTTTATTAGTTTTATTGAAAGCAAGATAAAATATTTTTTTTCTTTTTAATGATATAGGAGGTATGTCCAAATTAATTATATGGGATACATTTAAAGCATTTTTACGTGGTCAGATTATTTCTTATTTAGCTAAACTTAAAAACAGACTAAATCAGAATTAGATAAAATTTCAAAACAAATTGAAGATTTAGCTAATATTTATGCGACTTCCCCTAATATTGACTTTTTTTAAAAAAGGTTGGAACTTCAATCACAATATAACCTATTTTTACCTCTTCCAATTGAAGGTTATCTACTTAAGTTAAAGAGCCAATTTCATATGTTTGGAGTTAAAAATAATAAACCACTTGCATCTCAATTAAAATCGGTTGGAGCCAAAAGGCAAATTTTGAAATTTCGTAGAGAGGATGGGAACCTGGCTCGGGAATATGAAGAAATTGATAGGATTTTTCAAGATTTTTACACTGAACTTTATAAATCTCAATGTCCAGTTGATTCTTCTAAAATTAATGCTTTTTTACAAAAGATTGCTTTTCCTAAAATTTCTGCTGAGGATCAAAAAACACTTGATGCCCAAATTACTGAATCCGAAATTCATAAAGCTATTTTTTCAATGCAATCTGGTAAGTGCCCGGGACATGATGGTTATCCTGTAGAATTTTATTTTAAAAATTTGGAAAATTGTTTTCTCCATATATGTTGGAGATGTTTAAAGATTCTTTTGTGAAAAGTGATTTACCCTCTTCTTTTTATGAGGCTTGTATTTCTTTAATTCTCAAAAAGGACAAAGATCCTACTGATTGTGCCTCATACAGACCTATTTCATTATTGAATGTTAATGCTAAGATTCTCTCAAATATAATGGCCAATCGGTTGGAGAGTATTTTGGGTAAAACCATTTTTAAAGATCAAGCAGTCGTTATTCGTTTTCAAATGTTCAGAGACTATTTAACATTATATATTCGCTCTCTTCTAAAACTCCACAATGCGCTGTAACTTTGGATGCTGATAAAGCATTTGATCGAGTCGAATGGAAATATTTATTTAATGTTTTAGAAAAATTTGGTTTTGGTGTTAATTTTAATAATTGGATTTAAATGATATATAAAGCTCCTATTGCTACTGTTGTCAC
The DNA here is from genome assembly GCF_048418815.1 of Hemitrygon akajei. Taxonomy (NCBI): domain Eukaryota; kingdom Metazoa; phylum Chordata; class Chondrichthyes; order Myliobatiformes; family Dasyatidae; genus Hemitrygon; species Hemitrygon akajei. The sequence continues at coordinate 88,418,867 of NC_133134.1, read as the reverse complement.
TAATAACTGCAGGTCTCCTTTTTTCAGCTATCACAGGGGACAAGACAAGGTTGTCCATTAAGTCCTTTGTTATTTAATTTAATATTAGAGCCCCTTACTATTGCTGTTCGTGAAGCCAAAAATATTCTTGGGATTTTGATGAATGAGACCATGCACAAGGTCTCTCTTTACGCTGATGATCTATTGGTATATATATCTAAGCCTGAAGAATCTATTCCTGCTTTGCTAAAATTATTTGACAAATTTGGAGAATTTTCAGGATGTAAAATAAATTTTAGTAAAAGTGAATTACTTCCTTTAAATGAATCTGTTTCTATATATGATAATATTCCTTTCAAAATTACGGACTCTTTTAGATATTTAGGTGTCATAATTACTAAAAAAAATATATAAGGATCTTTGTTAAACCAGTTTTCCTCCATTAGTGGACTCTATGAAGTAGTCATTTAGTAGATGGAGCCCACTTACATTTTCACTTGTTGGTTGTATTCATGTAGTTCAAATGATGATTTTACCAAAATTACTATATTTATTTCAGAATGTTCCTGTTTCTTTGACTAAGAAGTTTTTTGATCGAATTGATTCTATTATTCTATCTTTTATTTGGGATCATAAAAGACCAAGAATTAGTAAATGTCATTTACAAAAGTTGAAAATGGATGGAGGTCTCTCTTTGGCTAATCTAAGAATGGGTTACTGGGCTGTTAATTTGCGATATATGTCCTTTTGGTTACATTGGGGTGATAGGAATGATCAGCCAATTTGGGTAGACCTGGAACTGAGAGCTGTGAAACAGTTTTATTTAAGTTCGTTATTAGGAGTTGCTCTAATCTATACAATTAGCTAAAGTTGCTAATTTAAACCTATATCCTGTGGTGAAGCACTCTTTACAAATTCGGCGGCTGTTCGGCAATTATTTTTGATCTTAAAAATTTAAACTTTCTAGTATAATTTATCGTAATTATTTTTTTAAACCTTCCTGGAGTGATCCAATTTTTTTACTTTGGAAAAATAAAGGTATTAATTCTTTTTTGGAATTATTTAAAGAAGGCAGATTGATATCTTTTGAACAATTAGTTGATAAATGTTCTCTCTCATATTCACATTTTTTACAATACCTTCAAGTTAGACATTTTTACAAAAAATATTTAAGTAATTTTCCTTACATGTTGGAGGCTGACTTGTTAGATACTACTATGAATATGAACACTTCGATGAAAGTTTCTACTGGAAGAATTTATAATTTATTATTACAATGGAACAAGCGTCCTTTACTTAAGATTAAATAGGATTGAGAGAAGGAACTCAATTTGACTTTTATATGGGAGGATTGGACGCGGATTCTGAAGCTGGTTAACTCTTCTTCGATCTGTTCTAGTCATTCACTGATTCAATTTAAAATTGTACATCGTTACCATTTGACGAAAGAGACTTTCTAAAATATTTCCCAATGTTGACAAGTATTGTGATAGATGTAAAACTAAGATAGCTACACTGTTCTGGTCATGTTCTATATTAAAACAGTTTTGGAAGTCAGTCTTTTCGACAATTTCTAAAGCACTCAGAATCAACTTACAAACTAACAAATTGACTGTGCTTTTTGGAAGAATTCCTCAAAATATCCATGGTATTTCTGTGTCTGACCAACATGTCATTACGTTTGTTACATTGATAGCTAGGAGGGCCATCTTGTTGAAGTGGAAGGATATATCAGCTCCTACTTTGTCACAATGGTTCTCTCAAGTGATGCTGTGTCTTAGCTTGGAGAAAATTAGAAGTCGAACCTATGAACCTTTATTTGATTTTGAGAAGAGATGGGGCTCATTTGCTCGTTGTTATCATTTCAGTCAACTGATAGATTTCCTCCACGATCTAAGTGTAATTTTTTTTTGATATAACTTACTTTCTTGTTGGCGGTTTGATGTTTAGTTTTAGATGCTTTCTGTATGACGCATGGCTCCGGGATTGTCCCTCCAATGGGTTTCTTTTTGTTACTCACTTTTCTTGCTTACTAGGGTTTTTTCTTTATTCACAAAAATTTTCAATCTTTAAGATAATTTCTTTTTTTGAGGCATTGTAAGTGTTGTTACTTCAATGTACCTGTTTTATTTTTTAATAATAATAATAATAAAGATTTGAAAAGAAAGAAAGATTTTTCTCGGCCTGAAAGGTCATCTGTTTATCATTTCGATATGGGCTGCCTGACCTGCTCAGTTCTTCCAGGTGTGTGTGTGTGTGTGTGTGTGTGTGTGTGTGTGTGTGTGTGTGTGTGTGTGTGTGTGTGTGTGTGTGTGTGTGTGTGTGTGTGTGTGTGTGTGTGTGTGTGTGTGTGTGTGTGTGTGTGTGTGTGTGTGTGTGAGAGAGAGAGAGAGAGAGAGAGAGACTTTGGATTTTCTGCATCTACAGAATTTCTCGTGTTAATAAATGAAGGAAATTAGTTTGCTTATTTAGACGTACAGCGTGGAATCGGGATAATTTAAAAATCTACTAACCAGTCCGGCTTTGGACTGTGGAAGGAAGCTTAGAGTTTAGCAAAAGCCAATGTGAAGGCAGATTGAACTGCTGCAGTCAGAAGATTGTTTCCACCTATGCTTAAAGATTTATTGTTATTCCGAGCAATAAGCAAACAGGGTGTCAGTAATTGAACACGGTCCTTATTCTTGTTCCAAGGTCATAGACACAGTGATGTAGATATGGTTAGTGAATCCCTGGAAATGTTTGTCCCGGATGGCAGACGAGGACAGATAGTTATAAAACATTAAGGTCGAGAGAGAAACATATTCAAAACGTCAAAGTGAGAGGTATGAAGTGAAAGATCAAAATGATTATGCTGCTGTAAGTGTCCTCTGAGGTCAAATTCCGAAGCAGTGCTGAGATCAAACAAAAAGAGTGAATTGTCATAGGTGACTGCAGGAGTGGGATTGGGTACTGTGAATGAAATGTTCTGGAAGACATGGTTGGGTACTGCGAATGAAGTGTTCTGTAAATCATCCGGTAAATGTACTGTGAAGCTGGTGTTGCTAAATGCGGATACAATGTTTGGCAAAAGAACGGAGCAGCACATCTGAAGAAATGATCGGAACCTCAGGCGGTTCCCTCGCCATTAGATAAAACGGAGCAAGTTACACCTTATCATTAAAGCTGAGGAACATCGCAAAAGCTTCCTGGCTTAACTGCTCAACGCGCCTGCCTAATGAACAGGAGATCCTTAGTTCAGCTCAAAGCGAGGCGTTTAATTTATGGGATGACTTGCGAATAATTCAGATTCAGATTCAGTTTATTGTCATTTAGAAACCACAAATGCAATGCAGTTAAAAAATGAGACAACGTTCCTCCAGAATGATATCACAAAAGCACATGACAAAACAGACTACACCAGAAAATCCACATAATGTTTGGCAATCCCTAATTCAGAGTCCGGAGTGGCTGCTGCGGTTTAATATCGCGCTACCGTCTTAGTGCGTTCCCCAGAAAGGAGCTCCAAATCCACCAAACAAGACCAAAAACTAAAGCTACAAGACCTGCACAAAACCACATAGTTACAGCATATAGTTACAACAGTGCAAACAATGGCATAATTGATAATAAAAAAAAACAGACTATGGGCACAATAAAAATAGTCCAAAGATGTTAAAGGACTATAAGCTCAAAGGAAATCAGCACACAGTTTCCACAAGTCCCCAGGGTCCCGACAGACTCGCCATCCCACGCCGGCTGCAGAAGGGAGTACCCCCGCTATGGACTTCCACGGCGCCGCCCGACTCAGCCTCGCAGACGCAGCAGACAATGAAAGCTCCGTCGAAACCAGCCTCGCAGACGCAGCACACACCGACAACGACCTGACCGCAGCGGACTCCGAGTCCGTCGAACCTCCGAGCCGATCATCCCCTCCGGCACAGCTTCTCCGAGCACCATCCTCTGCCGAGCGTATGAAGACGGCCCCTCCAACAGCCATCTACAACGCGACCCCGAAGACTGGGGGCCTGTTCTTCCCAGCAGAGTCCTGGACCTCACAGCAGCAGCAGCAACGAAGAAGGTCTTCCTGGTGATTTCCAGATGTTCCTCCGTGCTCCCACGTCCGTTTTCAATCGATTATGATTGCGCACGGCACCCCACTTCACAAATAACAGATAATCAGCTCCGGAGTGGCCACTGCAAGCTGCGTCGCGCCGCCATCTTGGATCATACTTAATGAAGAAGGTTTTCATGAAAGTGCCACCATGCACCGCACTTGCAATCGAAAATCAAAATCCCGCAAAAAGCAAAATAAAAGATATATATATATATATATATATATATATATATATATATATATATATATATATATATTTCAATCTATAGCTCCACTATAGATCTAATGGTGTCTGCAACTCGAGATCCAGCGTAAAGAGTTCAGGTCAGTGACGTTGATGACCATTCTGTTTCTGATTTTATTATGATTTTCAAAGTTCAAAGTACATTTATTAACAAAGTATGCATTCGTTGTGCATTTTCACTCCAGGCCGTTTCTGGCATTTCTAAATCTGACTGCTTGAAACCATGTGAACAAAATAGTTCTGAATTGTCTTACTCTTTATTTCTCGCCATATCGGTAACAAGAATCACTCCCTTTTGAATGCAAACACACGCAACTTAAGCTATTTAGAAACTGTGTACAGTTTAAAGACCACACAATATACACGCGTTTGACGCGAGTTAGCAAATGTTCGACAACAGTCATCTACCCCAATAATTTTAGATTTCCTTCGGCAAAACGTTTCCTGGTCTATTCTTAAAAACTCGTGGAAGAGTGGGCTGGTAGCAGTAAAGGCCCACTATCGCAATGGTTAGATTTGTAACGTCATCCGTGACTTCATCCAGCGCCTTAGCCCGGTCATCCGCACTAATATGCTGAAGCGTCACACCCAAAATACTGAGGAACTCAGCAAGCCAGGCAGAATCTAATGAAAATAATAAGTTCTTTTCTCTTTCTATGACGATGAATGGTTGAATAAATTCATCTTGGAAGCATGTTCCATTCCGTGTGTCATTTGAAACTCTCCCATAGACATTTTGAACTTTGATGCAGTTTTCCCTTTTACAGCCTTTCGGAAAATACAAAACAATATCACGAAGCGTAGAACGGAAGTTGATTTTCTGAGATCGTTACTCCACAACATTAAGCTGTGATTCACCGTGGAGATCCCGGAACTGAAATTGTCGAGGGCCGTTCTGTAAAAGAGGTGCATTTCCAATTTGCAAGAATCCTTCATTTTGCCGAATGTTTACTCGTGGTACTAGTGGAAATGTGAATTCTAAAAATGCTGCCAATATTCAATAGGTTAGGTAGCGGTTTTCATGCGCTTTCCGAAGGAAGCTAAATAATGATGCAAGGGTCGAGGAAACGACTCAAAGGCTCTTTTACCTTTGTTAAATGTGGTTTTCTATGTGCAATGATTATCACATTCACATAACCACGCCACAGTTTCCGGGAGCACAATTGCTTCAGGGGTCCAGTGTATCAGGTGAGTGCGTATTCTTGCGGTTTCTAATCACATGGACACAGGTCCCCGAACAGAATATTTGCACTTTGCAACCATATGGTCCATTCATTTGCCTAGCACAAGCATTGCCCAAACACAAAGCTCGCGTCATGAACAGAATTACCATTGTTATGTACTGTGTCTGAATCTCGTTCGATGTACTTCCAACCCTTCCCCTTCTCCGGGGTCGATCTTCAACTCCATTTCTGTATCCCCATTTCCTCACTATCAGCCGTTTTAATGTTTTTGAATTAGTTTATTATTTTCCTTCTGCATTGAAACATCCATTTCACACACATAAAGGAACTCACAGGGCGGCGCGCAGATTGTGAAATAGGTGACGCATTTCAAACTCCTGTCCTAAACTCAGTGGCAGACCGTTTCAGTAGTGGAGGCTTTGTGGAAGGAACGGTGTTCGGGATGTGCGGTAGAAACAGGAAAAATTATTTTCTTCGAGTTCTGTGTGATCCTCTTTCTCTGCTCCCACTCTGTGAACGCTGCCGCCCTGCGACTGTCGATGCCAGGTACTCGCGTTCGATTCACAGACCATCCGGTTTCGCACGTCATATCCCACTCCTCCGCTACCCACGACCCTTCTCGCTCACTTGATATCACTGATCATCAGATGGACTGGGAAGACGCGAATGAAGAGTTCAGAAAATCTGCCGGAAGTAGAACTGTGGAGAACCTGAACACGGCGCTGCAACGGTTCTAGGTTGAGAGCGGCCAGTGAGTGATTGAAGAGCGGCCAGTGAGTGTGTGGGCCAGTGAAGAAGTGGAGCTTTGAGGCTTTGGCTCGAGAGGCTTCGGCGAGAAGAGGCGGAGGACGAGTTTGCTCCCAGTGAGGTAAGGCCGGGTAAGTTTCTTTAATTAATTTAATTAACTTAGGAGTTAGTAATGTAGGCAATAGATAGGGCAGTCCACTGCTTCGATTGTAGGATGTGGGAAGTCAGGGACAGCACAATTGTCTCTGATGACGACACCGGCAAAAGGTGCATCCAGCCGCAGCTCCTGTCAAACAAAGGTAGGGAACCGTAGCTGGAGCTGGATGAACTTCGGATCATTCGGGAGGCAGAGGCAGTAATAGATCGGAGTTTAAGGGAGACAGTCACCCCTAAAAGTCAGGAGTTAGGTAACTGGGTGACTGTCAGGGGAGGGAAGGGGAATAGACAAGAAGAGCAGAGCATCCTGTGACCCTTCCCATCATCAATAAGTATACTGTTTTGGATACTGTTGGTGGGGACGACCTACCAGGGACACGTTGTGGTAGTCGCGTCTCTGGCACCGAGACTGGATTCTCAGCTCAAAAAGGAAGGAGGGAAAAGAGGAGAGCAGTAGTGATAGGGAATTCAATAGTTAGGGGGACAGATAAGAGGTTCTGTGAGAGAGATCGAGAATCCTGGATGGTCTGTTGCCTCCTTGGTGCCAGGGTCCACGTTATTTCGAATCGAGTTCTCGGTATTCTCAGGAGAGAGGATGAGCAGCCAGATGTCATGGTCCAGGTGGGGACCAATGACATAAATGGGAGTAGGGATGACGTCCTGAAGAAGGAATACAGGGAGTTAGGAAAGATGTCAAAAAAGCAGGAGCTCAAGGGTGGTAATCTTTGGACAGAGGGGGTAGGAACAGGAAGTTATGGCAGATGAATGCGTGACTGAAGAGTTGGTGCAGGGGGCAGCGGTTCAGATTTCTGGATCATTGGGATCTCTTCTGGGGAAGGTCTGACCTGTACAAAAAGGACGGGCTGCACCTGAACTGGAAAGGGACCAATATCCTGGCGGGCATGTTTGCTAGAGCTGTTGCAGAGGATTTAAACTAGTTTGGCAGGGGGTGGGAATTAGAATGTGAGTGCAGAAATTAGGGTAGAGACAAGGGCATGATGCTATGTGTCCTGAGTTAGTGAGGAAGAACAGGCAGGGGACAAAACATAAATGTAGCCGTTCAGAGGGGTTGAAATGTGTCTATTTCAACGCTAGGAGTATTCAGAATAAAGGGGATGAACCTAGAGCATGGACCAGTACGTGGAACTACGATGTTGTCGCCGTTATTGAAACTTGGTTGGAGGAAGCGCAGGATTGGCTGATGAAGGCACCGGGGTTTAGGTGCTTTAAAAGGAATAGGATAGAAGGTAGAAAATGTGGGGTGGGGGCGGGGAAGTAGCATTACTGGTGAGGGATAGTATCACGGCTATAGAAAGGGAGGACGCTGCAGGGGGAGCACTGAGTCGGTGTGGTTGGAAGTCATAAATAAGAAGGCATCAATCATTATGCTGGGAGTAGTCTATAGGCCCCCAAATAACCCTCGGGTCACTGAGGAGCAGATAAGCAGGCAGATTTTAGAATGGTGCAGGAAATACGGGATTGTAGTCATGGGTGATTACAACTTCCCTCATATTGACTGGCACCTCCTGACTGCAAGGGAGATAGATGTGGCTGAATTTGTCAGGTGTGTTCAAGAAGGATTCCTGACACAATATGTGGACCGGCCGACAAGAGGAGAGGCTATACTGGATCTAGTTCTGGGTAATGAACCTGGTCAGATGGCAGACCACTTGGTGGGGGAGCATTTTGGTGAGAGTGACCACAACTCCCTTAGCTTCAGCATTGCTATGGAAAAGGATAAAATCAACCAAAACGGGAAAGTCCTTAACTGGAGAAGGGCTAATTATGAAGGGATGAGACAGGAACTAGCGAGAGGAAATTGGAAACAGATGTTCAAGGGTGAAAGCATAGAGGTAATGTGGAGGAAGTTTAAGGACCACTTGTGCTGGGTTCAGGATAGGTTTGTCACTGTGAGGAAAAAATGGCAGGAAAAGGGAACCGCGGCTGACGAAAAACGTGAGGCAACTGGTCAAGGTGAAGAAGGAAGCGTATGATAGATATAAGAAGCAGGAAGCAGGAGGGGCTCATGAGAAATATAGAGTAGCCAGGAGGAGCTTAAGAAAGTACTTAGAAGATGTATTGGTCATGACCTTTCAAGAATCACTTGATTCTGGTGTGGTCTCGGAGGACTGGGAAATTGGAAATGTTACTCCACTCTTCAAGAAGGGAGGACGGCAAAAGAAAGGAAGTGATAGGTCAGTTAGCCTAACCTCAGTGGTTGAGAAAGTGTTGAGGTCTCTTATTTAGGATGAGGCTTCTGAGTATTGGAGACTAATGATAAAATAATTCAATATCTGTATGGTTTCTGAAAAGGGAAATCTTGCCTGACAAATCTGTTAGAATTTTTCGAGGAAGTAACAAGCAGGGTGGACAAAGGAGAGACAGGGGATGTAACTCACTTGGATTCTCAGAAGCGTTTAATACAGTGCCACACATGAAGCTGCTTAACAGGATAAAATGCTATACCGTTACAGGAAATTCTATGCTGACAGGCAGGATGCACCGAATGGCAATAAAAGGGGCTTTTTTGGTTCTCTGCCAGTGACTGGTGGTGTTGCTCAGGGGTCAGTATTGGGATCACTACTTTTTATATTGTTTGTCAATGATTTAGATAATAAAATTGATGGCTTTACAGCAAAGTGTGCGGATGATATGCTGATATGAGGACGGGTAGATAGTGTTGAGGAAGCAATGCGATTACAGCTTGATTTCGACAAATTGGAAGAATGGGCAAAAAAGTAGCCGGTGGAATACAGTGTTCGGAAATGGACGATATAATTCATAATGGTAAAAAGAACAATAGTGTAGACTATTGTCTAAATGGGGAGAAAATTCCAACGTCAGAGGTGCGTGGATCCTCCTGTAAGACTCCCAGAAGTTTAATCTGTAGTTTGAGTCTGTGGTAAAGAAGGCAAATTCAATGTGCCATTTATTTCAAAGGGAATGGAATATAAAAGCAAGGAGATAACACTCAACCTTTATAAGACACTACTCAGGCCGCACGTGGCGTATTATGAACAGTTTAGGGCCCAATATCTCAGGAAGGATGTGTCGTCATTGGTGAGAGTACAGAGGAGTTCACGAGAATGCTTCCAGGATTGAAGGGGCGAGCATATGAAGAGCGTTTGGCAGCTTTGGGCCTGTATTTACTGTAATTTAGAAGAATACGGGTGATCTCGTTGAAACCTACAGAATGATGAAAAGGCAAGATGGATGGATATAGACAGAATGTTTTATTTAGTGAAGGCATCTGTTAGGGTTAATGTTAGGGTTAATTCGAGACTGCCATTACAGGTCAGGAGTGGCTCACGTAATATTAGGAGGCCGGAATGCGAGGGAGGGGGGAGCGAAACTGGGGATTCCGCTACACCGAAACTATCAGTGTCACGCGATTCAGTAAACAAAAGAAACAGGTAACTCGTGAATGTATGGCATCGGGCCAATAAGATGGACACAAGTGCCCGATATTACCTAATATGTAGCGGGGGGTTGTGCTGGGGGGAAAAGGGATATAAATAAGAGCAGATTGTAAGGGGAGGTCGGAACGCGCCTTCTCCAGCGACTCCGTCGATTCGCTGTGCCAGTTACGGATTCTGCAATAAACCCAAGTTTTGTAATATTCCGGTGTTGGTTGTCTCTCTTCCTAAACGAACACAGGGCAGAATTTCAACACATCCATAAGTAGAGGGCACAGCCTCAAATTTGAGGAACGACCTTTTAGAACAAAGGTAAGGAGGATCTTGGATGACCAGACGAGTTAGTCCACTATTGTGTGCGTTTTATGACTGGAATTAACAATCCGGATCAGAGAGAAGCAGAGTGAAATTTTTCACCAGATTTCGCTTTCTCTCACAGCCGACAGATTCACTGAAATGGTATCCTTCCACTTACTCTTCAACGCTCAGCAATTTTCCACGTTGTATGTAAATTGGTCTTGTTCTTGTTCCCAGTTCGATAGAGAACGGCAACGTTAGGGCAGGACCAGTTAAATTCGGCGCACATGGCATGAACAGACTTACCATCGCAATGTACTCTGTGAGTATGAATCTCCCGTTCAATCTGCTTTGAAGCTTTCGCCTTCTCGGTCGACTTTGTCCCCAGTATCGCAGTATCGGCCGTTGTTGACAATTTGATTGTGTTAATTTTCTTTCTTCCTGTTTGAAAACTATATTTCGCACACACATGAGTGAAGTCACAGGACGATACGCGGACTTTTCTGCACCCTCATCTGGACTGGTGGCATCACAGACCGGTGGCATTGACCTTCCACATCATGAAGACCCTGGAGAGACTTGTTCTAGAGCAGTTCCGGCCTATGGTGAGGCCACACTTAGACCCCCTCCAGTTCACCTACCAGCCCCGACTAGGAGTTGAAGATGCCATTGGCTACCTGCTGAACCGTGTCTACGCCCACCTGGACAAGCCGGCGAGCACTGTGAGGGTCATGTTTTTTGACTTCTCCAGTGCCTTCAACACTATCCGCCCTGCTCTGCTGGGTGAGAAGCTGACAGTGATGCAGATGAATGCTTCCCTGGTGTCATGGATTATTGATTACCTGACTGGCAGATCACAGTATGTGCGCTTGCAACACTGTGTGTCAGACAGAGTGGTCAGCAGTACTGGGGCTCCACAGGGGACTGTCCTGTCTCCCTTTCTCTTCACCATCTACACCTCGGACTTCAACTACTGCACAGAGTCTTGCCATCTTCAGAAGTTTTCTGATGACTCTGCCATAGTTGGATGCACCAGCAAGGGAGATGAGGCTGAGTACAGGGCTAAGGTGGGAAACTTTGTCACATGGTGTGAGCAGAATCATCTGCAGCTTAATGTGAAAAAGACTAAGGAGCTGGTGGTGGACCTGAGGAAGGCTAAGGCACGGGTGACCCCTGTTTCCATCCAAGGGGTCAGTGTGGACATGGTGGAGGATTACAAATACCTGGGGATAAGAATTGACAATAAACTGGACTGGTCAAAGAACACTGAGGCTGTCTACAAGAAGGGTCAGAGCCGTCTGTACTTCCTGAGGAGACTGAGGTCCTTTAACATCTGCCGGACGATGCTGAGGATGTTCTACGAGTCTGTGGTGGTCAGTGCTATCATGTTTGCTGTTGTGTGCTGGGGCAGCAGGCTGAGGGCAGCAGACACCAACAGAATCAACAAACTCATTCGCAAGGCCAATGATGTTGTGGGGGTGGAACTGGACTCTCTGACGATGGTGTCTGAAAAGAGGATGCTGTCCAAGTTGCATGCCATCTTGGACAATGTCTCCCATCCACTCCATAATGTACTGGTTAGGCACAGGAGTACATTCAGGCAGAGACTCATTCCACCGAGATGCAACACTAAGCGTCATAGGAAGTCATTCCTGCCTGTGGCCATCAAACTTTACGACTCCTCCCTCGGTGTGTCAGACACCCTGAGCCAATAGGCTGGTCCTGGACTTATTTCCACTTGGCAAAATTTACCTATTTTTATTTAATTATTTATTGTTTTATGTTGCTCTATTTCTACACTATTCTTGGTTGGTGCGACTGTAACGAAATCCAATTTCCCTCGGGATCAATAAAGTATGTCTATCTGTCTGTCTGTCTGTCTGACTCAGCGGGAGCCAGTTTCAGTTCTGGCGGGATCATGAGGATTGTCATAAGCGGAAATGATCCATTGCATTGGGTTTTTTTTTATTTACATTGATATGATTGTAGTAAATAAACCTGTCGTTAATGACCGGTTTCTATCAGTCGGCGGTGAGTGTTTTGTATATGTCCATTCGTATCCGCTGCATATGGTACATGATATGTAGCGGTAACGTTTCTGTAGTGTAGTGGTTATCACGTTCGCCTAACACGCGAAAGGTCTCTGGTTCGAAACCAGGCAGAAACATGCTCTGATGCTTTTGTACAAATTAAGTTACCATACGTTTATTCAATGGAATACTTCCCTTATTCGTTCCATGAGCAGAGCGCCCCCTCATACACAAAACGATGGGGCAAGAGCAGTCAGCAGCTATGCCGGGACCGTTCATCAGGACTCAAAAAGAAGTGGGGAAGAACCAAAATAAGAAGGTTGGTAAAGGTGTCTACACGCCGGCAGGTGATAGGTGAAGGGAGTTGAGAGGGGAGCTAAGGTGTAGGGGTAGTGGCGAAGAATTGTGGAAGATACTTATCTCAGATGGCTGTTTTCGGTGACACAGTCTCTCTGCTCCCAGGCTGTGATCTCTTCTCAGCTGTGACATTTCGATCCAAGGTACTTGCGTTCGATTCACTCACCGCCCAGGTTGTCACTTCGTCCCCCCTCTTCGCACCCCCCCCCCCCCCCCCCCAACGTACCTTCTAGCGCTTGGCTTCACAGATCCTAAAATGGTGGGAGGAAGATTCGGGTGTTGCAAATGCAGAATTTACCAAGTCAGGAGTACATTGCACTGGGAAAATTCCGTCCCTGAACACGGTTATGAATCGTTTGAAATGAGAGGAAACATTGAATTTGAAGAGGTCAGCAGAACTGAAGCAATTTTATCGCTATCAGACGATGCAGAGCAAGTTTCATCTCATCAAAACAGCTCGAGGACGGGCAAATGCCATGTAGCCTAACTTGCCAAGAAGTCTGTCCAGTGAAAAGGAGCCGGGTTTTTGGAACTCCCAGAAGCGCTTTTAGCTTACAGTGTGAACTTCCATTATTGAAGGAGCGTTACTTGCAAGAATCGCCATTCCCTGATTTGTCACTCAGATGTTGCAGTAGCATAAAGACCTATTTCATTGCTAGGAAACTCTTTTCCTTTTCTGACTCAGTGCATCCGCAGGTAGTAGAACGCGACACGATTTAAACTTCGTTATATTCACTATAGAATTTAAATCACAGCTGCATCCCCTCCCCACACCACAGTTCATTCCGCCTAGTTTGTATGTAGCAAGAAACACAAAGTGTTGGAGGAACTCAACAACACGAGAAATTCCGGAAATGCTGGAAATGTGAGGGGAAATCAAGATGTCAAGCGGCATCTCCGGTGGAGAATGAACAATTGACAATTCATGGCAAGACACTTGATCCGTAATTTATTTACACTGATACTGAGATCTCTGAATCGCAGCGGGGCTGCGAGTTCTAATTCACCGGCTTGACTTGAAGAATTGCAGCACCGGACTGCTTGTTTAAAACTGTCTCGCACCCCTTACGGAAAATATACGGTGAGTGTGTCGTACCTCTAATCCCTTCTCTTCAGGCGCCGTCAACACCACCGACGGATTCAGTGGTTCGGTGATTAACAGGTTCGACCGATCGTTGTTCGGATAAAGGATCTTCGCCCGAAACGTTGACGGTGCATTCCTCTCTCTCTCGCTGCTGCATGACCAGAGGAGTTACTCCACTATTGTGTGCATATTGTGACAGGAATTCACAATCTGGATCGGGGAGAAACACATTGAAACTTTTCACCAGATTCCCCTTTCTCGCACAGCCGATATATTAACTGAGAGTATCCTTCCTTTCACTCTTCCACGCCCAGCAGCTTTTCACGTCCTATGTAAACTGGTCTTGTTTTTTTGCACCTCAGCCGTTTTAATACTGCAGTGGTTATCACGGTCAAACTACACGCCAATAGTTCCCAGTTCGATTGAGGACGGCAACGTAAATATTTCTCGTGTTCCAGTTTGTCAGTAAGAGCGGATATACTGTGGGACTCTATTCAAGCTGACAACTGCTGCCCGAAGGTATCTTTCTACTGTGCAAGCATTCGGACACGTTTGTTTTCCCATCACAGGGGGGAAGTGGGGCAGGACTTGTTCATTACGGCGCACATGGGATGAACAGAATTACCATCGCTATGTAATCTGTGAGTCGAATCTCTGGTTCAGTCGACTTTGAAGCCTTCCCCCTTGGGCCTTGTTTCCATCTTAGTTTCTGAACCCATTTTGAAGTACGTGGTGCGTTCATACAGCGTCAACTGGTCTCAGCGGGAGTCGGTTACAGCTGGGGCGGGATTTGTGAAGATTGTTAAGAGTGGAAATGAGCCATTGCATTCATTTGTTATTGATATTGAGTTTGATATTAGAATACAATTCAGTCGTTGATATCCGCTTTCTATTAGCTGGAAGTGAGTGTTTAGTATAGGTCCATTCGTATCCGCTGCATGTGGTACATGATACGTAGCCGTAGCGTTTCTGTAGTGTAGCGGCTATCACGTTCCCCTCACACTCGAAAGGTCCCTGGTTCGAAACCAGGAAGAAACATTCTCTCATATGTTTGTATAAATCAAATCTCTGGAAAGAGACGCAAACTGAGCGTGACCGCACCCAGAAAACGCTGGACAAAGGGAAGTCAGCATTTATATCGTGACCGTTTATAATGAGTTGAATAGATAGGGCACGAACCAGAAAAAGAAATTTATTGTAAAAAAAAAGTGCTGGAGGAACTCAACAACAGCAGAAATTCCGCAAATAGTGGAAATGTGCGGGGAATTCAACAAGTCAGATGGCATCTCCAGAGGAGAATGAGCAATTGCCAATTCATGCCAAGACACTTGATCGATACTTTATTCATACTGATACTGAGATCTCCGGAATGCAGCGGAGCATTCGGCCTTCGGCCCCGCCAAACTGGGTAATCGCGTTTGTGTGAATGCTGTGTAATGTATCCCCAGTTACAAATCCACAACGCAAAATATCAGACAGTACACCATATGCAATTAAATGATTGACTTTATGTATCCTAACATGAATATAAATCAAGGCTCCAAGTCAAGTCAAAGTCACGTTGGACCTCAGACAGTATTCCTTCTCCCACCATTGTTCTCCTCCGAGTGTCGCCGACCTTTGGACCCTCAGATCCCAGTCCAAACCGTTCGGTGGTCTAACAACTCTGTCCACTCGCGTCTTCCCTCCTCATCTCTCCTCGACAAAGACCGCGAAAAAACATATTTCCAGATTCACAAGGCACAGCAACAGTCAATTATTATCCTATTATCTCCAGCCATAACCCAAGCATTGGTGCTGCAGCGAAACCGTTACCTCAGCAGAGAACATTACAAAAAAGCCGTTGTTTTAGCAGTGAAACCTTACAGCACGTTACATATGTAAATTGGTCTTGTTTTTCACACCCCAGCGGTTTCTATAAGGCAGTGTCTATCACGGTCAGATTAGACGCCCATTGTTCCCAGTTCGATAGAGGACGGCAACTTAAATATTGCTAGTGTCCCAGTTTCTCAGTGAGAGCGTGTCTACAGTAAGTTAATGGCCTTCGCCCTCTCAGGCCTAGTCTCCATCTTCGCTTCTGTGCACATTTTCTCAGTATCTGCCGTTATTGACAATATTGAAATTATTTGTTTTCCTTCGCGTTGAAAACTCTATTTAGACCACACATGAAGGAAGC
The DNA here is from genome assembly GCF_048418815.1 of Hemitrygon akajei. Lineage (NCBI taxonomy): Eukaryota > Metazoa > Chordata > Chondrichthyes > Myliobatiformes > Dasyatidae > Hemitrygon > Hemitrygon akajei. The sequence continues at coordinate 88,403,104 of NC_133134.1, read as the reverse complement.
CATAGGGAGACACGCTGATTTTTAAATACGTGCTGCGTTCCTACAGCGCCAACTGGAGTCAGCGGGAGCCAGTTACAGTTGGGCGGGATTCGTGAAGATTGTTAGGAGTGTAAATGAGCCATAGCCTTCATTTTTAGTTGACATTATGTATGATTTTTGTATATAATTCAGTCGTTACTGTCCAGCTTCTATAAGTTGTAAGTGAATGTTTTGTATAAGTCCATTCCTAACAGGTGAAGGACATACAGCCGCAATGTTTCTGTAATGTAGTAGTTATCACGTTCGCCTAACACGCGAAAGATCCCTGGTTCGAAACCAAGCAGAAACACTCTGTCATACTTTTGTATAAATCAAGTTCTTCGAAAGGACGCAACCACACGTAAATTCGATGGAGTACTTCCGTAACTCGTTCAATAAACAAAGAATCCCCTCACCCTCTAAACGCTGAAGAAAGAGCAGTTAACATTTATGTCGTGACCATTCATCAGGACTGAAAAAGAAGGGCCACGAACCAGAATAAGAAGATTGCTAAAGATGTGTACACGCCAGCAGGTGATAGGATGAGGCTGTTGTGAGGGAACGCAAGATGTAGGGAGCGTGGAGAAGAACTGTGTATATTTATCAACTTAGACCGCTGTTAGCGGTGACACACTGTGTCCCACGCTGTCATCTCTTCTGAACTACGACTCTTCTCATCCCAGGTACGTGCGTTCGATTATCTCAGCACCCAGTTTGTCATTTCATCCCCAGTCTTCCCCAGTATCCAGGGGAACAGGCAGGAGGTTCTATCAGCTTGATAGAGATACCCACAAGGTGTGTTGCCACCCAGGTGCCAGGGTAGGGGATGTCTCGGATCGGTTGCAGAGTATTCTGAAGGTAGAGGGTGAAGAACCGGAAGCCTTGGTACAGCTTGGTACCAATGACATTTGTAGAAAAAGGGAAGAGGCCTTAAGTGAGAATTCAAGAAGCTGGGTAGGAAGCTGAAAAGCTTATATTATATGGAAATGATATGAAGGACAGGCAGGACATTAGACATAATCACATCCGGTGGGATGACTCACAGGAAACAGAGGTGTGTTGCAGTTAAAACAGAACGCATCAAAAACTGGACAGTAAGTTTTATATTTTAATGTATGCAGCAAAAGAAGTAAAGTGGACGATCTTGAAATTCAACTACACATTGTAAAGTATGACGTTGTGGCCATCTCTGAAACTTGGCTAAAGCATGGCTCCCATAGGCAGCTGAAAGTCCAAGAATATACGGTGTATCAGAAAGATAGGTTAGAAGGCAGAGGGGGTTGTGTGGCCCTGTGTACAAGAAATAATATTAAATCATTAGAAAGGTATGACATATGATTGAATGTCCCTATGGGTTGAGTTAAGAAATGACAAAAGTAAAGGGATCCTAATCGCAGTTCTATACAGGCCTCCAAACAGCAGCCGGGGTGTAGATTACAAATTACATCAGGATATACATAAGGAGTGTCAGAAGGGCAATGTTGTAGCGGTCTGCTACACGCAGCACTGAAATAACGACACGTAGTCGATGAGCTGCAGTTGCAAAAGAGATTTATTCGAAATTCGCGGCCTCGCTTTAAAGCCTTCCTGATACCGCCCTCCCCAGGCAGGAATGCTGTAGGGGGTGCGTATTCACAGTCCCGTCCCGCGCGCGGGCTTTTCCCCTTGCTGGTGAAGCAGACTTAGCGCCCTTTTGGGGACTGGCCTCAATGCCGGCGCGCGCCGATTTGTGAGCCGGTTCGAGTGCGCTGGGAAGTGGGTCGCCACATAACCCCCCCGCCCCAGAACCGGTGATACACCCCCCAATGTCTACAGTCTGGGCCGGACTCTGTTTGGGAGGTCTGTCTCTGCGCCGCGGTGCCGGAATCTCGACCGGCTGCGCCACGTCCACGTGGGCCGGTTTGAGTCGGTCCACCGTGAAAACCTCCTCTCTCCCCCCAATGTCCAGCACGAATGTAGACCCGTTATTCCTGATCACCGTAAATGGCCCCTCGTAGGGCGGCTGTAACGGTGCCCGATGTCCGCCCCGTCGTACAAAAACGAACTTACAGTTCTGCAGGTCTTTGGGTACGCAGGTCGGGTTCTGCCCATGCTGCGAAGTGGGTATGGGGGCCAGGTTACCAAGCCTCTCCTGTAGTCTGCCCAGGACTGCTGCGGGTTCTTCCTCTTGCCCCCTTGGGGCTGGTATGAACTCCCCCGGGACGACCAGGGGTGTGCTGTACACCAACTCGGCCGACGAGGTGTGCAGATCTTCTTTGGGCGCCGTGCGGATGCCGAGCAGGACCCAGGGAAGCTTGTCCACCCAGTGAGGCCCTTTGAGGCGGGCCATGAGAGCCGACTTCAGGTGACGGTGGAAACGCTCCACCAGGCCGTTCGACTGTGGATGGTAAGCAGTTGTGTGGTGCAGCTGTGTCCCCAAAAGGCTGGCCATAGCTGACCACAGGCTGGAGGTGAAATGGGTGCCTCTGTCGGAGGTAATGTGGGTCGGTACACCAAAGCGAGATACCCAGGTGGCGATCAGAGCCCGGGCGCAAGATTCGGAGGTGGTGTCGGTGAGGGGACCGCCTCTGGCCATCTTGTGAACCGGTCCACGATAGTGAGGAGGTGCCGCGCTCCGTGCGACACTGGCAGGGGGCCCACGATATCCACATGAATGTGGTCGAAACGGCGGTGGGTGGGGTGGAACTGCTGCGGCAGAGCTTTGGTGTGCCGCTGCACCTTGGCAGTTTGGCAGTGCATGCACGTTTTGGCCCATTCACTGACCTGCTTGCGGAGTCCGTGCCAAACGAACTTGTTGGAGACCATCCGGACGGTTGTCCTGATGGAGGGGTGCGCTAAGTTATGAATGGAGTTGAAAACGCGCCGCCGCCAGGCTGCCGGGACGACGGAGCGGGGTTGGCCGGTGGTGACGTCACAGAGTAAGGTCCGCTCACCTGGGCCTGCGGGGAGGTCCTGGAGCTGCAAACCGGAGACTGCGGTTCTGTAACCTTGGGATCTCCTCGTCTGCCTGCTGCGCCTCCGCCAATGCTTCATAGTCTACCCCTTGGGACAGGGCTTGAATGGTAGGGCGAGAAAGAGCGTCCGCCACGACATTGTCCTTTCCCGAGACATGCCGGACATCCGTCGTGTATTCAGAGATGTAGGGCAGATGTCGCTGCTGGCGGGACGACCAGGGATCGGACACCTTCGTGAAGGCAAAGGTAAGCGGTTTGTGTCCGTGAACGCGGTGAAAGGCCTACCTTCCAAGAAGTACCTGAAATGCCGGATTGCCAGGTATAGCTCCAACAGTTCCCGGTCGAAAGCACTGTATTTCAGCTCGGGTGGTCGTAGGTGTTTGCTGAAAAACGCCAGGGGTTGCCAGCGAACCTCGATGAGTTGTTCCAGCACCCCACCGACTGCCGTGTTAGATGCGTCCACTGTGAGGGCGGTAGGGACGTCCATTCTGGGGTGCACTAGCATCGCGGCGTTTGCCAAGGCTTCTTTCGTTTTAAAGAAAGCGGCGGCGGACTCCTCGTCCCAGGTAATGTCCTTGCCCTTACCCGACATCAGGGCGAACAGGGGGCGCATGATTCGGGCAGCTGAAGGGAGGAAGCGGTGGTAGAAATTTACCATACCCACGAATTCCTGAAGGCCTTTGATTGGGTTGGGTCGGGGGAAATGGCGGACTGCGTCTATCTTAGCGGGCAGAGGGGTTGCCCCGTCTTTAGTAATCCTGTGGCCTAAGAAGTCGATGGTATCGAGCCCGAACTGGCATTTGGCCGGGTTGATTGTCAGGCCGTATTCACTCAGTCGGGCGTAGAGTTGACGGAGGTGGGACAGATGCTCCTGATGACTGCTGCTGGCTATGAGCATGTCGTCCAAATAGATGAAAGCAAAGTCCAGGTCGCGTCCCACCGCGTCCATTAACCGCTGAAACGTCTGTGCGGCATTCTTCAGGCCGAACGGCATGCGGAGGAACTCGAAAAGGCCGAACGGGGTGATGAGTGCCGTTTTGGGGACATCGTCAGGATGCATCGGGATTTGATGGTATCCCCGGACGAGGTCCACCTTGGAGAAGATCCGTGCGCCGTGCAGGTTTGCTGCAAAATCCTGTATGTGCGGCACAGGGTAGCGGTCCGGTGTTGTAGCCTCGTTCAGCCTGTGGTAGTCGCCGCATGGTCTCCAGCCCCCTGATGTTTTGGGCACCATGTGCAGGGGGGAGGCCCATGGGCTGTCGGACTGCCGTATGATCCCCAATTCCTCCATCCTCTTGAACTCCTCCTTCGCCAGTCGGAGCTTGTCCGGGCGAAGCCTCCAAGCACGGGCGTGGAGGGGTCGTCCCTGAGTCGGGATGTGTGCTGTATGCCGTGTCTGGGCATGGCTGTCGTGAACTGCGGTGCCAGAACCGATGGGAAATCCGCCAGGACTCTGGTGAAGTCGTTGTCGGACAGGGTGATGAAGTCTAGGTGTGGGGCTGGCAACTGGGCTTCACCCAGGGAGAACGTTTGAAAGGTCTCGGCGTGGACCAGTCTCTTCCTTAGCAGGTCGATAAGTAGGCTGTGAGCCCGCAAAAAATCCGCGCCCAGGAGCGGTTGGGCTACGGCGGCCAGCGTGAAGTCCCACGTGAACCGGCTGGAGCAGAACTGTAGCCGTAGGTCCTTACTGTGCTGCCGTTCGCGGCCCTCAGGGTGGGACCCGGTGCCCTGTTGCGGGTGTCGTAACTCGTCGGAGGTAAGACGCTGATCTCGGCTCCGGTATCGACCAAAAAGCGGCGTCCCGACCGCTTGTCCCACACATACAGGAGGCTATCCCGATGGCCAGCCGCCGTAGCTATCAGCGGCGGCTGGCCCTGGCGTTGCCCGGGAACTTGCAGGGCGGGCTACAGCGGCGGGCTTCTGCGCCCCACCGCTGGTGGTAGAAGCACCATTGTTCGTTGGTCTCCTCCCCCTCCCCCCCGCGGGGTTAGTGGGCTCTGCTGCCGGGCCTGGTCTGGTCTGCTGCTGGGAGCGTGGCCTGGTGATCTGTCCGACGGACGCCCCACTGTCCTTCTTGGATTTCCACCGCAAGTCCGCCCGGGCTGCCACCTTCCGGGGGTCGCTGAAATCCGCGTCGGACAGCAGCAGGCGTATGTCCTCGGGCAGCTGCTCCAGGAATGCCTGCTCAAACATGAGGCAGGGCTTGTGTCCTCCGGCCAGGGACAGCATCTCATTCATCAAAGCCAACGGTGGCCTGTCCCCCAAACCATCCAGGTGCAGTAAGCGGGCAGCTCGCTCGCGCCGTGAGAGTCCGAAAGTCCTTATGAGCAGGGCTTTGAATTCCATGTATTTGCCGTCTGCTGGGGGGAGACTGTATGAACTCCTCCACCTGGGCCGCTGTTTCCTGGTCGAGGGAGCTCACCATGTAGTAGTAACGTGTGCCCTCCGAGGTTATCTGCCGAATGTGGAAATGGGCTTCTGCTTTCTGGAACCATAGGTGAGGTCGCAGCGTCCAGAAGCTTGGCAGTTTTAACGAAACTGCATGAACAGATGCGGCATCGTTAATCTTCGGCCCAAATGTCGTTTGGGCCGTCGGGGTCACCAATTGTAGCGGTGGGCTACACGCAGCGCTGAAATAACGACACGTAGTCGAGCTGCAGTTGCAAAAGAGATTTATTCGAACTTCGCGGCCTCGCTTTAAAGCCTTCCTGATCCCGCCCTCCCCGGGCGGGAATGCTGTAGGGGGCGCGTATTCACAGTCCTTTCCCGCGCGCGGGCTTTTCCCCTTGCTGGTAAAGCAGACTTGGCGCCCTTTTTGGGACTGGCCTCAATGCCGGCGCGCGCCGATTTGTGAGCCGGTTCGAGTACGCTGGGAAGTGGGTCGCCACAATGTCATGATCATCGTTGGGGATTTTAGCATAAGAGTGTATTGGGAAAAGCAGGCCAATTGTGGACCTCAAGAGAGAGAACTTTTTGAATGTCTAAGGTGTTGATTTTTAGAAAAGCTTGTTGTTGAGCCCACTGGGCGATCGACTGTGCTGGATTGGGTGTTGTGCAATGACCCGGAGGTGATAAGAGAGCTTAAGGTTAAGGAACCCTTAGGGAGCAGTGATCACATGATCAACTTTGAAATTTGAGACGGAGAAACTAAATTTCAATGTTTCCGTATTTCAGTGTAATAAAGGAAATTACAATAACTGGCCAAAGTTGACTGGAAAGGAACACGAGCAGGAAGGACAGCACAGCAACAATGGATGGAGTATCTGCGAAAAATGAGGGACGTGCAGGACAGATATATTCCAAATAAGAAGAAATTTTCAAATGGACGATGGACACTACCGTGGCTGCTAAGTGAAGTCAGACTCAAATCAAACGGAAAAGAGAGGCATACAACGCAGCCAAAGATAGTGGGAAGCTTCTAAAAACTTGCAGAAGCAAACTAAGAAAATTATTAGGAAGAAAAAGATGAATTATGAAAAGAAGCTGGCGGCTAATATAAAGAAGATAGTAAACGTTTTTTTAAGTATAGAAAGGGTAAAAGAGAGGTGCAAGTAGATATGGGACCAATAGAAAATGGCGCTGGAGGTAGTGTAATGATAGACGCTGAGACGGCAGAAGAACTGAATGCGTATTTTGTATTGGTCTTTACCGTGGAAGTTATCTGCAGTATACCGGACATTCAAGAGTGTCAGTGAAGTGAAGTATGTGCAGTGAAAATTACGACTGAGAAGGTGCTCGGGAAGATTAATGGTCTGAGGGTGGATAAATCTCCTGGAGCTGATGGAATGCACTCTCGGATTCTGAAGGAAGTAGCTGGAGAATTTGCTGAAGCATTCACAATAATCTTTCATGTATCGATAGATTCTGGCATTGTTCCGGCTAACTGGAAAACTGCAAATGTTGTTCCGCTATTTAAGAAGGGTGTGAGGCAGCTTAAAGGACAGTATAGAGCTGTTAGACTGACATCAGTGGTTAGGAACATCAATCCATTGTCAGAGATGGGATTATGGAGCACCTGGAGGCACATGACAAGACAGGCCGAAACCAGCATGGTTTCCTAAAAGGAAAATCCTGCCTGAGTAACCTACTGCAATCTTTTGAGGAAATTATAGGCAGCGTAGACAGAAAAGATGCAGTGAATGTGGGTTACTTGGAATTTCAGAAGGCCTTTTGTAAGGTGCCACACATGAGGCTGCTTAGCAAGATAACAGCCGATGGAATAACAGCGGAGTTAACAGCATGAGTGGAGCATTTGCTGATCGGCAGAAAATAGAGAGTGGAAATAAAGGGATCCTATTATGGCTGGCTGCCGGTTACCAGTGGAGTTCCACAGGGGTCGGTGTTGCGACCGGTGCTTTTTACGATGTATGTCAATGCTTTGGACTGGGTGATTAATGGATTTGTTTGTCGGTGATACAAAGATAGGTGAAGGAGCGGGTAGTGTTGAGGAATCAGAGACCCTGCAGAGAAACTTAGATAGTTTAGGGGAATGGGCAAAAGAAGACGCAAATGAAATACAATGTTGGAAAGTGTCATGCACTTTGGTGGAGGAAATAAACGGGTAGACCATTATTTAAAGGGGGAGAGTTCAAAATACAGGGATGTAAATGGGCTTGGTAATCCTTGTGCAGGATACCCTAAACGTCAACCTCTAGTTTGAGTCGGTTATGAAGAAGGAGAAAGCAATGTTGGCATTCATTTTAGAGGTATGGAATATAAGATGTGATGTTAAGGCTGAATAAGGCCCTCGTGAGACAACACGGAGTACTGTGTGCCGTTTTAGGCTCCATATTTTAGAAAAGGATATACTGACATTGAAAAGCGTTCAGAAAAGATTCACGAGAATGATTCCAGGAATGAAACGGTAAACGTATGAAGAACGTTGGGAAGCACTTCGGCTGCATTCCCTGGAGTTCAGGAGAATGGGGGGGGGGGGGGTTATTTCATAGAAACCTTTCGAATGTTAAAAGGCCTGAAGAGATTAGATATGGCTTAGTTATTTCGCATGATAGGGTAGACAAGGTCAGGAATGCTCGATTTCCGGATTGAAGAACGAGCATTTAAAACAGAGATGCGGAGAAATTACATTAGTCAGAGTGGTAAATCTGTGGAATTTGTTGCTACGAGCTGCTGTGGAGGCATGCAGTGTATTTCAGGCAGAGATAGATATGTTTCTGAATAATCAGGGCATCAAAGGGTATGGAGAGCAATCAGGAGACGGGATGACTGGAGAGTTGGATCAACCTATGATTGAATAGCGGTGCAGACTCGATGGGCCGAATAGCCTAGTTCTGCTCCTATATCTTGTGGTCTTGAGAAGTAGTTTTGTTACTCGTTCCATATACAAAGCATCCGCTCATCCAGAAAACGCTGGAGGAAAATCAGTCAGCATTTATGCCGTGACCGTTCATCAGGACTAGAAAAGAAGCGTCACGAACCAAAATAAGAAGTGTGGTAAACGTGTGTACACGCCGGCTGGTGATAGGAGGAGGCAGATGAGAGCGAATGTAAGGTGCAGGGAGCGTGGAGAAGAATTGTGCAAAATTCTCAGCTCAGACCACTGACACTGGGACACACTCATACTGTCCTGCAGTGTGATATCTGCTGAGCTACGACTCTGCTCATCCCAGGTATGTGCAATCGATTCACTCAGTTTATCATTTCATCTCCAACCTTCCCCTATCTATGTGCCTTCTAGTAGCTGGCTTCACTGATCGTTAAATGGCAGGAGAAGGATTCGGATGTTGCAAATATACCATTTTGTAAATCAGGAGGATATTCCACTGGTAAGAATCGGTCTCTGAACAGGGTTATGCAACTTTTCACATCAGATGAAATAAGGAATTCGAGGAAATTAGCAGAAGCGGAATCAATTCCATCTCTATCAGAGTATCAGAGCAAGTTTCATCTCCTCAGTACCGCTCGAGGACGGTGCAAATGCCAGGGAGCTTAACTGATCAAGACGTCTGTCCAGTGAAATGTAGACGGCAGTTTGGAACCCCTAGAGTCGCTTTTAGTTTAAAGAGGGAACCTCATTTATTGAAGGGGGGGGGGGAGAGAGGATTGTTCCATGCAACAATCGCCATTCCCTGATTTCTCACACTGGTGTTGCCGTAGGGGGGTGACCTATCCCTGCCTCATCAGCGCAGGGAACCTCTTTTCCTTTTCTGACTCAGTCCATCCGATGATAGTCGAGAGTGTTTTTCTGACAGGACTTAATCTCTGTTACATTCCGTAAATTGAATTTAGCTCAAAACCGCACCCCCTCCCCACACCTCCGGTCGTTCCGCCTAGTTTGCATGTAACAAGAAAGACAAAGTGCTGGTGTGACAATTCATGCCAAGACATTTGATCGATACTTTATTTACACTGATACTGAGATCTCTGGAATGCAGAGTGGCAGCTACTTATCATTCACCAGCTGGGCCACAGGAACTTCAGCTCCCGGCCTGCTTGTTTGAAACTGTCTCCCAATCCGCACTTAAAAATTACGGTGAGGGTGTCGTTCCTCTGATCCGTTTCCTTAAAGTGCCGTCAACACCATCAACGGATTCAGTGGAGCGGTGATGAACAGGTTCGCCAGATCGTTGCAGGGATAAAGGTTCTTCTCCCCAAACATTGACAGCGTATTCTCTCTCTCGCTGCTGCATGACCAGAGGAGTTACTCCACATTCGTGTGTGTGTTGTGACAAGAATTCACAAGATGGATCGGACAGAAACATTTCACCAGATTCCGCTTTCTCTCGCAGACGACATATTCACTGAAATGGTATCATTCGATTTCCTCTTCAGCGCCCAGCAAGTTTCCACGTTCTGTGTAAACTGGTCTTGTTTTTTACACCCCAGCAGTTTTTAGACTACAGTCGTTATCTTGGTAACATTAGATCCTATAGATCCTAGTTCAATGGAGGACGGCAACGTAAATATTACTCGTGCTCCAGTTTCTCAGTAAGGACAGGTATACTCAAAGGGAAACCTGCTGCCCCAGGTTACCTTTTTGTACTTTGTAAGCATCCGGTTAATTTTGCTTGCCCATCACAGGCGGGATGAACGGCAGGACCAGTTTAACATGGTGCACATGGGATGAACAGAATTGCCATCGCTATGTACGCTCTATGTCTGAATTTCTTGTTCATTCTACTCCGAAGCCTCTCCCGTCCCGGGCGCCTGTCTGCATCTGCATTTATTTCCCCAGTTCTCAGTATCGGCCGTTATGAACAATTTTGACCGTATATATTTTTTCCTTCCCATTGAGAACTCCATTTGTCGCACACGCACAAACACACACACACACACACACACATGAATGAAGTCACAGGACAATAGGCGGATTTTGAAATACGTGGTTCATTTCTACGTCCTCATCTGGCCTCGGCGGGAGCCAGTTTCAGTTATGGAGGGATTCATTAAGATTATTATGAAAGGAAACAATTTATTGCATTCATTTTTTATTGATATTCTGGGTGATGTTAGTAGTGTATATAAGTTAGTTGTTAGTGTTTTGTTTTGTATCTGCTGCATGTGCTAGATGGCAGGCGACCGCAACGTCTCTGTAGTGTAGTGGTTATCACATTCGCCTAACACGCGAAAGGTCCCTGGTTCGAAACCAGGCAGAAACATTCGCTCAGACTTTTATCTACATCAAATCATTGGAAGGGACGCAACCACGTTTATCTATTGGAATACTTCTGTTACTCGTCCGTAAACTGACCGTAACCACAAAACGCTGGACAAAGAGAAGTCAGCATTTATGCCCTGGCCGTTTATGAGGACTAAAAATGACGGGCCACGAACCAGAATAAGAAGATTATTAAAGCCGGCTGGTGGTACAAGGAGGCAGATAAGAGGGAAGGTAACGTGTATGGAGCGAGGAGAAAAAAATGTGTAAAATTCTCATCTGAGACCACTGTGCCACTGTGACACACTCCCTCTGTCGCACGCTGTGATCGCTTCTGACCTGCGATTATTTTCATCCCGGGTACGTGCGTTTGATTCAATCACCAGCCAGTTTGTCATTTCATCCCCAGTCTTCCCCTATCTACGTGCCTTCTAGCCCCTATCTTCACTGATCGACAAATGGCCGGAAAAGGATTTGGATGTTGTAAATGCAATATTTAGCAAACCAGGCGTACATTGCACTGGGGAGAATCCGTCCCTGATCACGGTTACGCAATTTTCAAATTAGATGGAATACTGTACTGAATTTTAAAAAGTTAGCAGAATTTGAAGCAATTCCATCGGTCCGACGATGAAGAATAAGTTCCATCTCATCAGTACAGCTCGCAGACTGTGCGAATGCCACGTAGATTAATTGGTCACAAAGGCTGTCCAGTGAAAAGGAGACTGTGGTTTGGAACTCCCAGAGGCTCTTTTAGCTCATAGGGTAAGCTTCCTTTATTGAAGGGGCGTTACAAGAAACGTCATTCCCTGATTTGTTGCGCAGCTGTTGCCGTAGGAGAGCGACCCATCTCTGCCTCAGCAGCGCTGGGAACCTCTTTTCCTTTTCTGACTGAGTCCATACGAAGATAGTAGAACGCATGTTTCCGGCACGACTTAATCTTCGTTATATTCCCTGAGTGGAATTTAGCTCAAAACCGCACCCCATACTCTCACCCACCGGTCGTCCTGCCTAAGGTTGTAAGTAGCAAGAAAGCGCTGGAGGAATGAATAAGTTCCGCAAATGCTGGAAATGTGCGGACAAATCAAGAAGTCAGACGTCATCTACGGATAATTGTCAAATAAACAATTGTCAATTGATACTAAGACACTTGGTCGATACTTTATTTACACTGATACTGAGATCTCTGGAATGCAGCGGGGCTGCTAGTTCTGATTCACCGGCTTGACTTGAAGAATATCAGCACCGGACTGCTTGTTAGAAAGTGTCTCCCAACCCAGACTGAAAATATACGGTGATTGTGCCGTTCCTCTGATCCCTTCCCTTAAGGCGCGGACAAAACCTTCGACGGATTCAGTGGTGCGGTGATGAACAGGTTCGCCAGATCGTTGTTCGGATAAAGGGTCTTCGACCGAAAGGTTGACTACAAATTCCTCTCTCTTGCTGCTGCAAGAGCAGAGGAGTTACTCCACTATTGTGTGCATATTGTGACAGGAATTGACGATCTGGATGGGGAAAAACACACTGAAACTTTTCACCAGATTCCGCTGTCTCTCACAGCCGACAGATTTAATGAAATTGTATCCTTCGATTTCGACTTTAACGCCCAGCAAGTTTTCACGCTCTATGTAAACTGACCTGTTTTTTAACACCCCCTCGTTTTTCATAGTGCAGTGGTTATCACGGTCAAATTACACACCAATCATTCCCAGTTCGATAGAGGATATAACGTAAATATTACTCGTGTTCCAGTTTCTCAGCAAGAGCATATATTCTGAAAGTTACTACTCAAACGAACAACTTAGCCTCAAATTAGTTTTTGTACGTTGCAAGCATGAGGGTTAGGGTCAATTACGTTTGTCCATCACAGGCGGGATGAAGCGACCAGTTCAATACGGCGCACATGTGATGAACAGAATTACCACGCCATGTACTCTGTGTGTCTGAATCTCTCGTTCAGTCTGCTTTGAAAGCCTTCCACCTCTCGGGCGCCTGTCTGCATCTTCGTTTCTGTCCCCACTTTCTCAGTATCGGGCGATATGGACAATTTTGAAAGTGTAATTCTTTTTTCCTTTGCGTTGAAAACTCCATTTCACACAAACTTGAATGAAGAGACATACGCAGGCGGATTTTAAAATACGTAGTGCATTTCTACATTCTCATCTGGACTCAGCGAGAGCCAGTTTCAGTTGTGTCGGGGTTCGTTAAGATTATTATGAGAGGAAATGATTCATTACTTTAATTTTTTATTAATATTGAGGTTGGTTTTAGTTTATAATTCAGTCGTTATTATTTAGTTTTATTGACTGGAACTCTGTGTTGTGTGTAGTTCCATTGGTATCCACTAAGTGCAGCACTTGATAAGTAGCTGTAAGGTTTCTATAGTGTAGTGATTAGCATGTTCGCCTAACACATGAAAGTTCCCTGGTTCGAAGCCAAGCAGAAACATTCTGTCATACTTTTGCATAGATCAATTCTTTGGAAAGGGGCGCAGCCACCTTTACTCAATGGAGTACTTCTGTTACTCGTTCTGCAAACTGAGCATAACCTCACCCACTTAAAGCTGGAGAAAGAGAGGTTAGCTTGTATGCCGTGACCATCTATCCGGACTAAAATAAATGGAGTACGAACCAGAATAAGAGGTTTGGTAAAGCCAGCTGGTGATAGGAGGAGTCAGATTAGTGGGAAGATAAGGTGTAGGGAGCGTGGAGAAGAATTGCATAAAATTCTCATCTGAGACCACTGTACACGGTCGCACACTGTGATCGCTTCTGACATGAGACTCTTCTCATCCCAGGGTCGTGCTTTCGATTCACTCAGCACACAGTTTGTCAATTCATCCCCAGTCTTCCCCTGTCTACGTGCCTTCTATCATCTGGCTTCACTGATCAACAAAGAGCGCAGGAAGAATTCGGACGTTGCAAATGCACTATTTAGAAAATCAACTGTACATTGCACTGGGGAGAATCCTTCCCTCAACAGGGTTATGCAACATTTCAAATTAAGTTGAATACTGAATTTAAAGAAGTTAGCCGAATTTGAAGCAATTCCATCGTTTTCAGACGGTACAAAACAATCTCCATCTCATCAATACAACTCGAGGACCTTGCGAATGCCATGTAGCTTAACTGGTCAAGAAGTCTGTCCAGAGAAAAGAAGAATATGGGTTGGATCTCCCAGAGGCGCCTTCAGCTTATAGGGTGAACTTCCTTTGTTGAAGGGGCGTTACTTGCAAGAATCGCCAATTCCTGATTTGTCACGCAGGTGTTGCCGTACGGGGGCGACCTATCTCTGCCTGAGCAGCGCTGGGAACCTCTTCATTTTCTGACTCAGTCCATCCGAATATGGTCGAACGAATTTTTCTGACACGATGTAATATTTGTTACATTCCCTAAGTGGAATTTAACTCAAAACCGCACTCCATCTACACACCTCCGTTCGTCCTGCCCAGTTTGTATGTAGCAAGAAACACACAGTGCTAGAGGAACGCAACAACACAAGAAAATCCGCAGCTAATGGAAACGTGCGGACAAAACAATAAGTCAGATGACATCTACGGAAGAGAATAAACAATTTGCATTTAATGCCAAGACACTTCATCGCTACATTAATTATACTGATACTGAACTCTCTGGAATGCAGCGGGGCGTCTAATTATCATTCACCGGCTTGACTTGAAGAACTTCAGCACCCAGCCAGCTTGTTTAAAACTGTCTCCCAATCCGCACTGAAAATATACGGTGAATGTGTAGTTCCTCTGATCTCTTCCCTTGAAGTGCCGTCAACCCCACCGACATATTCAGCGGAGCAGTGATGAACAGGTTCGCCAGATTTTTGCACAGATTAAAGGATCTTCCCCAAAAACATTGACGGCGAATTCCTCTCTCTCTCGCTGCTGCATGACCAGAGGAGTTACTCCACTATTGTGTGTGCATTGTGACAGGAATTCACAATCTAGATCGGGGGGGGGGGGGGGGGTAACACGTTAAAACATTTCACCAGATTCCACTTTCTCTCACAGCCGACAGATTCAGAGAAACGGTATCCTTCCATTTACTCTTCAACGCCCAGCAATTATCCACGTTCTGCGTAAATTGGTCTTGTTTTTTTAAAACTCCAGCGTATTTTATACTGCAGAGGTTATTACGGTCAAATTTCATGCTAATACTTTATAATTCGATACAGGATATAACGTAAATATTACTCGTGCACCACTTTCTCAGTAAGAGCTTGTGTACTAGTAATAGTAATTGGTACATAGTTCCCTGAGTGGAATCTCATGTGGATAGGGTGGTGAAGAAAGCTTTTGGTATGCTGGCCTTTGTAAATCAGAGCATTGAGTACAGAAGTTGGGATGTAATATTAAAATTGTACAATGCATTGGTAAGGCCAAATTTGGAGTATTGTGTACAATTCTGGTCACCGAATTATAGGAAAGATGTCAACAACATAGAGAGAGTACAGAGGAGATTTACTAGAATGTTACCTGGGTTTCAGCATCTAAGTTACAGAGAAAGGTTGAACAAGTTAGGTCTTCATTCTTTGGAGCATAGAAGGTTGAGGGGGGACTTGATAGAGGTATTTAAAATTATGAGGGGGATTGATAGAGTTGACGTTGATAGGCTCTTTCCATTGAGAGTAGGGGAGATTCAAATAAGAGGACATAGGTTGAGAGTTAGGGGGCAAAAGATTAGGGGTAACCCGAGGAGGAACTTCTTTACTCAGAGAGTGGTAGCTGTGTGGTACGAGCTTCCAGTAGGAGGGGTAGAAACAGGTTCGATATTGTCATTTAAAGTAAAATTGGATAGGTATAGGGACAGGAAAGGAATGGAGGGTTATGGGCTGAGTGCAGGTCGGTGGGACTAGATGAGAGTAAGAGTTCGGCACGGACTAGAAGGGCCGAGATGGCCTGTTTCCTTGTTGTAATTGTTATATAGTCATATGTTTATATACTGAAGGTTACTACTTAAACGGACAACTGCTGCCCCAAGTAATTTTTGGTACTTTGCAAGCACTCGGTCAATTTTGTTTGCCCATCACAGGCGGGAAGTAGGGCAGGACCGGTTCAATCCCGCTCACATGGCATGAACAGAATTACCATCCCTATGTACTTTGTGTGTCCGAATCTCTCGTTCAATCTACATTAAAGCCGTCTCGCGCTCCCGTACCTGCCTGCGGATTTTTAAATTCCGGGTGCATTTCTACATCCTCATCTGGACTCAGCGGGAACCAGTTTCATTTGTGGCGGGATTCGTTAAGATTAGTATGGCAGGAAATGATTCATTATCTATTCTGCATTGATATTGAGGTTGATGCTGGTATATAATTTAGTCGTTAGTCTTTGGTTTCCATTGGCTGGAAGAGTGTGGTGTGTGTAGTTCCATTGGTATCCGCTGCATGCAGTATTTAATACACAACCGCAAAGTTTCTGTAGTGTAGTGGTTATCACGTTCGCCTAACACGCGAAAGGTCCCTGGTTCGAAGCCACGCAGAAACATTCTCTCATACTTTTGTATAAATTGAATCATTGGAAAGGACGCAACCACATTTATTTAATGGAGTACTGTGCTTCTGTTATTCGTTCAGTAAACTGAAGATAACCTCACACACAAAACGCTGGACATCGAGAAGTCAGCATTTATGCCGTAACCGTTTGTCAGGAGTAGAAAAGCTGAGGCACGAAATCGAAAAAGAAGTTTATCAAAGCCCGTCGGTGACAGGAACAGGCAGATTAGAGGGAAGGTTAAGTGTACAGAGCGTGGAGAAGAAGTGAGTAAAATTCTCATCTGCGACCAATGTACACGGTGACGCATTTTCTCTGTCGCACACCGTATCTCCTAGCGTCTTATAGGGTGAGCTGCCTTTATTGAAGGGGAGCTCCATGCAAGAATCACCCAGTCCATGATTTGTCACATTGCTGTTACCGTAGGAAAGCGATCTATCTGCCTCAACAGCGCTGGGAACGTCTTTTCCTTTTCTGACTCAGTGTATCCACAGGTAGTAGCACGCGACATGAATTAATCTTCGTTATTTATCACTATGGAATTTAAGTCACAACTGCATTCATTCCCTCCCCACACCTCAGTTCGTTCTGCTTAGATTGTATGTAGCAAGGAACACAAAGTGCTGGAGGTATGCAACAACACGAGAAATTCCGCAAATGCTGGAAATGTGAGGGGAAATCATGATGTCAGACGGCATCTCCAGAGGAGAATGAACAATTGACAATTCGTGACAAGACACTTGATCGATACTTTATTCATACTGATACTGAGATCTCTCAAGTGCAGCGGGGCGGCTACTTATAATTCACCGGCTTGACTTGAAGAACTGCAGCACCGGAATGCTTGTTTGAAACTGCCTCGCACCCCTTACTGAAAATATCCGGTGAACGTGTCTTACCTCTGATCCCTTCTCTTCAGGCGCCGTCAACACCACCGACGGTGATGAACAGGTTCACCCGATCGTTGTTCGGATAAAGGGTGTTCGCCCGAAACGTTGACGGCGTATTCCTCTCTCTCTCTCACTGCTATATGACCAGAGGAGTTACTGCATATTTGTGTGCATATTGTGACAGGAATTCACAATCTGAATCGGGGAGAAACACGTTGAAGCATTTAACCAGACTCCCCCTTTTCTCACAGCCGGCGTATTCACTGAAATGTTATCTTTCCATTTACTCATAAACGGCCAGCATGTCCTGTGTAAACTGGTCTTGTTGTTTACACCCCAGTAGTTTTTATACTGCAGTAGTTATCACAGTCAACTTACACGCTAATAGTGTTCCCAGTTCGATAGAGGACTGCAACGTAAATATTTCTCGTGCTCCTGTATGCCAGTAAGAGTGTGTATACTGTGGGTCTCTATTCAAAACGCACAAACTGCTGTACGAAGGTATCTTTCTACTTTGCAGGCATTCAGACAAGTGTGTTTGCCCATCACAGGTGGACAGTAGGGCAGGACGGTTCAATACGGAGCAAATGGGATGAACAGAATTACCATCGCTATGTACTCCGTGTGTCTGAATCCCTCGTTCAGTCGACTTTGAAACCTTCCCCTTCTCAACCTTGTCTCCATCTTAGTTTCGACCCCGGTTTTTCAATATCGGCAGTAATTGACAATTTTGAATTTGTTTATGGTGTTCCTTCGCGTTGAAAACTCTATATCGACCACACACGAATGAAATCAAAGGGCGACAAGTGGATTTTGAAATACGTGATGCGTTCCTACAGCGCTAACTGGACTCAGCGGGATCCAGTTACAGTTGGGGCGGTATTCGTGAAGGTTGTTAAGAGTGTAAATGAGCAATTGCATTATTTTTTATTGATATTGAGTTTGATTTTAGAATACAATTCAGTCGTTAGGATCGGTTTTCCATCAGCTGGAAGTGAGTGCTTTGTATAGGTCTATTCGTATCCGCTGCTTGTGGTACATGATATGAAGTTGTAGGTGTAGCGTGCTTCCGTTTCTCATTCCATAAACAAAGCATCCGCTCACCCACAAAACGCTGGAGCAAGAGCAGTTATGGTTTTTGTCGTGACCGTTCATCAAGAGTGCAAAAGAAGCGGCACGATCCTGAATAAGAAGTTTGGTAAAGGTGTTTACACGCCGACAGGTCATAGGAGGAGGCAGCTGAGTGAGAAGTTAAGATGGAGAAAGCGTGGAGAAGAATTGTGTAAAATTCTGATCTGAAACACTGTTAGCGGTGACACACACTCTCGGCCCCACACTGTGATCTCTACTGGCATTCACTCAGCACCCAGTTTGTTATTTCAGCCCCATTTTTCCCCAATATTTAGTCGAACAGATATGAGGTTCTATCCGTCTGATAGAGATGCCCATGGTGGGTTGTTTCCCAGGTGCCAGGATGCGGGATGTATCGGATCAGGTGCAGAGTATTCTGCAGGCAGAGAGTGAACAGCCAGAAGTCTTGGTACACGTTGGTACCGATGACATTGATGGAGAAAGTGGAGAAGCCTCCAGGGTTGTAATCTCAGGATTGCAGCCACTGCCACGCGATAACGAGCCCAAGAATAGTATGATCAAGCATATTAATGCCTGGTCGAGAGACTGCTGTAAGGGGCGGCTTCGGGTACCTGGATCACTGTGACCTCTTCTGGCGGAGGTATGACCTGCTCAAAAAATGAAGGGTTTGCACCTGAACACAAAGGCGTCCAGTATCCCATCAGGAAGGTTTAATGGAGTTGTTAGGGAGGGTTTAACCTAATTTGACAGAGGGGTGGAAACCGGGGTGATAGGGCCGAAGAATGGGAAAATGGAACTAAATCAAAGATAGCGTGCAACAGAGATGATATAAAGCACAGACAGGAGATGAGGAATAATCACAGACAGTGGGATGATTTACAGGACAACAGAGGCGCGGTGCAGTTGAAACAGAAAGCAACAAATAGTGCACTAAAAGTGTTATATTTAAATACACGAAGCATAAGAAATAAAATGGACGTTCTCGAAATTCAGCTACAGATTGGCAAGTATGACGTTGTGGCCATCTCTGAAACAAGGCTAAAGGATGGCTGCCATTGGGAGCTGAACGTCCAAGGACTTCTGAGGGTATCGGAAAGATAGGTTAGTAGACAGATGGGGTGATGTGGTCCTTATTTACACTGATATAGAGATCTTTGGAATGCAGAGTGCCGGCTAATTATAATCCACCAGCTTGACTTGAAAAACTTCAGCATCGGGGCTGCTTGTTTGAAACTGCCCGCCAATCCACACTGAAAATATACGGTGAGTGTGCCGTTCTTCAGATCCCTTCTCTTCAGGCACCGTCAACACCACCGACGGATCAGCAGGTGCGCCCCATCATTGTTCCGACAAAGAGTGTTCACCCGAAACGTTGACGGGATATTCCTCTCTCTCACTGCTGCATGACCAGAGGAGTTACGCCACTTTCGTGTGCGTATTCTGACAAGTATTCACAATCTGGATCAGGAAGAAATACAATGAAACATTTCACCAGATTTCCCTTTCTTTCACAGCCGACATATTCACTGAAATAGTATCTTTTGATTTACACTTCCACGCCCAGCCGGTTTTCACGTCCTATGTAAACTGGTCTTGTTTTTTTTACAGCCCAGCTGTTTTTATACTGCAGTGGTTATCACGGTTAAATTACACGCCAATAGTTCCCAGTTCTATAGAGGGCGACAATGTAAATATTTCTCGTGTTCCACTTTGTCGTTACTAGCGTGTTGTTATGGCACGGCAACAATGAATATAGATTTGAGACAGGATTTTTATAACAAATAAAACATTTACTAAACACTACTAAGAAAAAAGAAAAGTAAACAAACGACTAACTTAACCGGAAGTCTGCTGCAATACGGCAGCTCGAACAGTTCTTAAAGCGATAATGCAAAAACAGTTCTTAAAGTGGTAATGCAAAAACAGTTCTTAGAAGTAGTAATACAAAAGACCAAATGATTTACAGAGTCACTTAGGAGAGATTTTCCTAGAAGTAACGAATTCCTCGCTGACGTCACGACGTTACTGATGATCCTAGCCGAAATATGCTTTGCCCGAAGAATTCACGGTGAAGGAAATAAATCGGCTTAAAGGCATTGACATTTCCTTGGTGAAACTTTGCATCCAACTCTTTCTGCTCTTTTAGCAGGAGCTATCTTGGACCGCAGGTTACTAATTCCTTCTGAATGAAGATTAATTAAGGTCAAACCTATTTATCGCTGTCAACATCAACATTTTTCGATCCTTTGGGATTCCCGTACTTCAATAAATTCTTCACTCTCCGACTAGACTAAACTGGCAGTATTGCAGCAAAACTGCCGGCAATAACCTTTGAGACTTAAGGCAGAAAGTAAAACTCCACTTTAAAACAAAACTGCGTCATAACATCGAATACGCAGCAGAAAGGAGTCACTGACGAATTCAACCACGAACTGCCCTGCGTCACAGGGAGGGGTTCTCCTTTTATACCCTGTTGAAAAAACTATGACATGACCTTTCACTGGCGGGAAAATTACATCACTCCACTATCACGAGACCATTACATCATGCCCAGCAGAGCCTCATTACATCACGGTCATGTGACAGGCACAAGATACCCACGGGTACGTAACACCTCCCTCCAAAAAAAAGTTGGTCTGTTATGAACGAAATTTTAACAATTAACTATTTACAAAGGCAAAATTCAAATGTATAAAATTTACAGCACATACAGTATACATAGTATTATCATACAGCATCTTACAACTTACTATACAGTAGGAGTGTTACAAATGTTAAAATATCACTCTATAAGAAAAATTACAGTGTACATTCAACATCGAGATAGACAATCAGCAATCACATTATATTTGCCTTTAATATGAGTTATCAAAATATTGTACTCTTGTAACATTAAACCTTTGTTACTAATGTGGAGTTTAATATCTTTCCTTAACCATTTTCCTTAACCAAGCCGGGACCTGCACCATAACTAAGGTAAGTCACAGTGGCATTTCCAAATGCACTTTCAGCTAAATTGATAGTTAAGTTAGTTTTTGAAAGCCTTTCTAATAATTTCTCCACTGCTGTAATGTGTGCTTCCCAAGTATTATTTCCTGTCACTAAGTCGTCAATATAAGCATTTGTATCTTTCAATCCCTGAATCACAGAGTTAATCATCCGCTCGAAAGTACCTGGGGCATTCTTCATCCCAAATGGAAGAACATTATATTCATATAACCCAGATGGGGTTACAAACGCAGAAATCTCTCTACCTCTATCCGTCAATGGAACACACCAATACCCTTTCAATAAATCAATCTTTGTAAGGAGCTTTGCTTTAACGATTTTATCTACACAATCATCTACTCTAGGAATTGGATATGCATTTCTTTTCGTAACAGCATTCACCTTCCTGTAGTCCGTACAAAAATGAATACTACCGTTTGGTTTTGGCACCATAAAACATGGTGAACTCCAATTCGAGTTAGAATGTCGAATAATATAATTCTCTAACATATATTTAATTTCTTTCTCAGCGAGTTCACATTTTTCCATGTTCATCCTGTTACAAATCAGTAACAATGAATATATAATTGAGACAGGGTTTTATAACAAATAAAAACATTTATTAAACACTGCTAAAAAAAACCCAAAAAGTAAATAAACGACTAACTTAACTGGAAGTCAGCTGCGATACGGCAGCTGGAACAGTTCTTAAAGCGAGAATGCGAAAACTGTTCTTCGAAGTAGCACTGCGAAAGTCCAAAATGATTTGCACAGTCCGTTAAAGGAAAGGCTTTCCTTGAGAGAATAAATTATCTTTTGTGGCGTTACTGCTGATCCCAGTCGAAGTATGTTATTCCCCGGGGGATTTACGATCGAAGGAAATAAAACGGCTTAAAGGCACTGAACTTTCTTCGACGAAACTTTGTATCCAACCCTCTACTCTTCTGGCAGAACAGGGGTTATCATGGATACTCGTTACTAATTCCTCGTGCGAAGATTAAACAAAAGTCGAATCTGTTTCACCGTCGACACCAACTTTCCATATCCTTAGGGATTTCCCAACTCTAATGAATCTTCACTCTCCACTCGAAACTGCCGGCAATAACCTTTGAGACTTAAAACAGAAAGTAAAACTCCACTTTTAAATGAAACTGCATCATAATATCGGAATACGCAGCAGCATGGAGTCAGTGGTGAATTCAGCCACAAAACTGCCCACGTCACAGGGTGGGGTTCTCCTTTTATACCCTGTTGAAAAAAAACTATCATATGACCTCCCACTGGCGGGAAAATGACGTCACTCCACCATCACAAGACCATTACCTCATCTCCAGCATAGCTTTAATTACACCATGGTCATGTGACAGGTACAAGATACCCACGGGTACGTAACACCTCCTTCCAAAAAAATTTTGATCTGTCAAGAACAAAATTTTAACAATTAACTATTCACAAAAAAATACAAATGTATAAAATTTACAACATACACAGTATACATAGTATTATCGTACATCAATTTACAAATTATTACACAAGAGGGTTACAAATGTTAAAACATCACTCCATTAAAAAATTACATTGTACATTCAACATAGAGATAGACAATCAGCAATCACATTATATTTACCTTTGATATGAGTTATCAAAATATTGTACTCTTGTAACATTAAATTCCAATTTAATAGCCTTCTGTTTTTGTTTTTCATCTTACTCAGAAACACTAACGGATTATGATCAGTCTAATCGATAAGTGGCTTTTGAGTTGGACCAACATATACGTCAAAATGTTCTAAGGCTAAAACAAGAGATAACAATTCCTTCTCTATTGCCGAATAGTTCATTTGATGCTTACTAAATTTCTTAGAAATGTAAGCTACGGGATGATCAACCCCATTACCCTCATCCCTTTGCATTAATACTGCTCCTGCAGCCTCATCTCTAGCATCTACAGCTAATGAAAAAAGTTTTTCAAAGTCAGGTGCCCTGAGCACAGGTTGTTGACATATCATAGTTTTCAATTTCACAAATGCTTCTTGATAAGGTACTGTCCACATAAACTTTTCATTCTTCTTCAAGAGGTTACTTAATGGAAGGGCCACATTAGCAAAATTCTTACAAAATTTTCGGTAATATCCTACCATTCCCAGGAATCTTCTGAGAGTTTTTTTTCCCAGTTGGAGTGGGAATCTCTAAAATTACCCGAACTTTTGCCTGACCAGGAACTACTTTACCTTGACCCACAAAATAACCAAGGTAAGTTACAGTGGCATGTCCGAATTCACTATTAGCTAAGTTAATAGTTAAGTTAGCTTTGGAAAGCCTTTCAAACAATTTCTCCACCGCAATAACGTGTGCTTCCCAAGTATCATTTCCCGTCACTAAATCGTCAATATAAGCATCTGTATCTTTCAATCCCTGAATCACAGAGTTAATCATCCTCTGGAAAGTACCTGGGGCATTCTTCATCCCAAATGGAAGAACATTATATTCATACAATCCAGATGGAGTTACAAATGCAGAAATCTCTCTACCCCTATTCGTTAATGGAACACACCAATACCCTTCAATAAATCAATCTTTGTAAGGAACTTTGCTTTTCCAACTTTATCTACACAATAATCTATTCTAGGAACTGGATATGAATCTATTTTCGTTACAGTATTCACCTTCCTATAGTCCGTATAAAACCTAATTCTACCGTCTGGTTTTGGCACCATAACACAAGGTGAACTCCAATTCGAGTTAGAAGGTCGAATAATATTATTCTCTAACATGTATTTAATTTCTTTCTCAGCAAGTTCACAGTTTTACGTTCATCCTACGTTTGTATATGGATGTTGTTTAATGGGTTTGGCATCTCCAACATCTACATCATGTGAAGCTGCAGTGGTCCTCCTAGGAACGTCTGCAAACAAATCCTCATATTTAAAAATTAATTGTTTCATTTGCTGCTTCTGCTCTGGCTGTAAATGTGCTAATTTCTCATCAATATTTTCTAGAATGGTTTAATTTAGTAACCTGACAGAAACAACATTGGGTTTAGAATGGAATTCAGATGAATTATACATTATGTCCCTAGTGAGATCAGACTCATCATTATTGACCACAACAGTCATAGCAGCAGATTGTTCTCATAATATGGCTTTATCATATTTATATGGCAAAGTTGTGTTGGCCTTCTACGATCTGGAGTTTTTATCACGTAATCCACATCATTGATTTTAGACACAATTTCATAAGGACCATGAAATTTAGCTTGTGAAGGATTCGTTTGCACTGGGAAAAGGACCAGCACCTTTTCTCCAGGTTTAAACGTCCTCATATTAGCTTCTTTATCGTACCAGGTTTTCATTTTCTCCTGAGCCAATTTTAAATTTTCCTTGGCTAAGCTACAAGCTTTATGTAACCTGTCCTTAAATTTCAAAGCATAGTCTAACAAATTAGTGTGTACCTCTTTATTAATCCATTGTTCTTTTAATAAAGCTAAAGTTCCTCTAACTCTATGCCCAAATACAAGTTCAAATGGACTGAAACCTAAGGATTCTTGTACCGATTCCCTTACTGCGAATAGAACTGTGTATACCCTCATCCTAATCACTTTCATTTTCCACACAATACGTCCTAATCATAGTCTTGAGGGTAGAATGAAACCTCTCCAAGGCACCTTGCGGTTCTGGATGGTATGCAGACGAAGTGATTTGCTTAGCTCCCAATTTATAAACTATCTGTTGAAACAGTCCAGACATAAAGTTAATGCCTTGATCAGATTGTGTTTCCTTAGGCAACCCAAAATAAGTGAAGAATTTTATAAGAGACTTTATTACAGATTTAATCACTATATTCCTAAGTGGTATTGTCTCTGGAAACCTAGACACAGTGCACATGATAGTGAACAAGTGCTGATAACCAGTTTTTGTTTTTGGTAATGGGCCTACACAATCTATAATAATTTTGGGAAACGGTTCACCAAATGCTGAAATAGGTTGCAATTGAGCCACTGGTGTAATTTGATTAGGTTTTCCCACAAATTGATAAGTATGGCACGTTCTACAAAACATCGCCACATCTTTTCTTAAACTAAGCCAGTAAAAATGTTTTAAAATCTTATCCACAGTTTTCCTTACCCCTTGATGTCTACCTAAGGGCACTCTATGAGCTAAAGATAAAATCTGATTTCGATAAACTTTAGGAACAACTACTTAGTAAACAATATTCCATTCATCACTTGCAGGAATTGTAGGCGATCTCCACTTGCTCATCAACAGTCCTTTTTCAAAATAATATCCTACTGGCACCTTCTCAATTTCACTATCTGGTCGAGCTTCTTCTTTTAATCTTATAATCTCAGGGTCTCTACTCTGCTCTGCTATCATCTCCTTCCGAGACAGAGACAAATCTTCATGGTCAGACTTACTCCAAGAATCTTGTTCAAACAATGAAGATAAGAAAGTTTCTGACACATCCTCAAAACTAGAATCCTGAATTAAACAGTCATGGGTAACAACCTCATTCTGCACATCAATCTTTTTAGCCATAGCTCGCGTTATCACACCGGAAGAATCTGTGTTAGAATCCATCTGTGGTTCTTCTAACTTTATTGTCAAATGCTCTTCAGGAAAAACTTGTCCACCTGATAAGTCATTACCTAACAATAAAGAAATATCCTTCACAGGTAAGCTAGGTTGTAAACCTACTTTAACAAGTCCAGTAACTAACCCTGACTTTAAATTCACTTTCTGCAGATGTACAGGAATAAAGACACTCCCAACACCTTGTATATAATTTATCTCGCCAGTATCAGACTCTTCATTAAACTTTAACACACTGTCTAACATCAGTGATTGAGAAGCTCCAGTAACCCTATGGATTTTGATTGGCACCGGAGTAGATCCTTCTTTCAAGGATACAAACCCTTCAGTTATAAAATCATCATATCCCCTTTTAATTTGGTCAGACTCTAACAAAACCTCATTTGTGTTCATCAAACCCTGTCGATTTACAGGTGTTTTAGTATGTTGCTCACAAACATCTGGGGCTGCTTCCTTCTCCTTCTTTTTCAATCGGAAACAGTTAGCTATTACGTGACCAGGTTTCTTACAATAATTACAAATGGGAACAAATTGTCTTTCCTTCGCAAGTTTTCCTTCCTCCTTACCTTTCTCACTAACTTCTGATTTAATTTCTGATTTACCTTGATTCACTATGTTATTTTTCCTTTTAAATGTTCTACCCTGAGAAAATTTATTCTTATGAATTAAATCATACTCATCAGCTAATTTAGCAGAGTCCTGCAATGTAGGAGTGTCTCTCTCACTTAAGTATGTCCTTATCCCATCAGGGATGCTTCTTTTAAACTCCTCCATTAAAATCAGCTCTTTCAATTTATTATAGTCCCCATTTACATTTTTAGAGGAAACCCATCTCTCAAAACACACAGCTTTATAGTAGACAAATTCCACATACGTTTTCTCCACAGATTTCTTCAAATTTCTGAATCTTTCTCGATAAGTATCTGGGAATTAACTCATATGCCTTCAATATCTGCTGCTTCACAATATCATAATTAAACTGACGTTTGCTCGTCAGTTAAACCTGTTGTGCTTTGTCTTTAATTACACTCTGCAACAACACTGACCATTTCTCTTTCGGCCACTCTGAAATCAGAGCAATAGTTTTAAAATGTTGAAAATATTTTTCTACTTCTGTTTCACTAAATGGAGGGACGAATTTAATTTCCTGACTAACAACAAACGTTTTCCTAGAACTAGGAGACTGATTCTCAGACCTTAATCCCTCCATCGCAAATGCAGATTCCCTTTTTTTATTTTCAGCTTCTAACCTACAACGCTCCAAGTCCACTTCACTTTGTTCCAACTTCATTTGTTCGATTTGTAACTGCATCTTTAGAGTACTTATTGGAAAAGAATCTTAAACCGATTCATCAAAATCACTCGAATCTACATAGTGTGACGCGACTTTTCTCTGTATTAGAGCCTTCGATGTAGAACTCGAAATATCTTTAAGTTCCAACCTACTAGCAATCTCAAATACAACATTTTTTTCGCCTTGCCTAATAAATCGGTGTTTGGCGAAGCCAGAAAGTCATCAATATTCATTGGTGTCGAATACCACTCACAAGCCAATCAAACAAAAGAATCGAGTAATACCCTTTTTCAAAGCACTGATCAAAAATGAAACAAGCATTTAAACTCAAAAATGGATTCAGATCGCACGAGCCCCCATTTGTTACAAATCAGCAACAATGAATATATAATTCAGACAGGGTTTATAACAAATAAAAATATTTATTTAACACTGCTAAAAAAAAAACCAAAAAGTAAACAAACGACTAACTTAACCTGACGTCAGCTGCGATACAGCAGCTCGAACCGTTCTTAAAGTGAGAATGTGAAAACAGTTCTTAAAGCGCTAATGCAAAAACAGTTCTTAGAAGTAGTAATGCGCGAAGTCCAAAATGATTTACACAGTCCATTAAAGGAGAGGCTTTCCTTGAGAGAATAAATTATCTTTTGTGACGTTACTGCTGATCCCAGTCGAAATATATGATTCTCCGGGGGATTTACGATCGAAGGAAATAAAACGACTTAAAGGCACTGACCTGTCTTTGACGAAACTTTGTATCCAACCCTCTACTCTTCTGGCAGAACAGGGGTTATCATGGATACTCGTTACTAATTCCTCATGCGAAGATTAAACAAAGGTCGAATCTGTTTCACCGTCGACACCAACTTTCCATATCCTTCGGGATTTCCCAACTCCAATGAATCTTCGCTTTCCACTGACCAAGTTGGCAGTATTATAGCGAAACTGCCGGCAATAGCCTTTGAGACTTAAAACAGAAAGTAAAACTCTACTTTTAAATGAAACTGCGTCATAATATCGGAATACGCAGCAGCAAGGAGTCAGTAGCGAATTCAGCCACAAAACTGCCCACGTCACAGGGTGGGGTTCTCCTTTTATACCTAATTCCGCCATCGCGAATTCAAATTCCCTCTTTTTATTTTCAGCTTCTAACCTACAACTGTCCAAGTCCGCTTTACTTTGCTCTAACTTCATTTGGTTGATTTGTAACTGCATCTCTAGAGTACTTATTGGAAACAAATCTAAAATTGATTCACCAAAATCACCCGAATCTACATAGTGTGACGGGATTTTTCTCTGTATTACAGGTTTGTTGTAGACCTTGAAACACCTTTAAGTTCCAACCTACTAGCAATCTCAGATACATCACCCTTTTTTCCCTTCGCTAATAACTCAGGATCTGGCGATGCCAGGAATTCATTCATATTCACTGCTGACGAAAACCACTCACAAGCCAATCAAACAAAAGAATCGGATATTTCCCTTCCCCAGAACACCGACTAAATATTAAACAAGCATTTAAACTCAAAAATGGTTCATCTCACGTGGCCCTAATTGTTATGGCACGGCATCAATGAATAGAGAATTGAGACAGGATTTTTATAACAAATAAAACATTTATTAAACACTGCTAAAAACAAAACCTAAAAGTAAACAAGCGACTAACTTAACCGGAAGTCTGCTGCTATACGGCAGCTCGAACAGCTCTTAAAGCGATAATGTTAAAACAGTTCTTAGAAGTAGTAATACAAAAGTCCAAATCGTTTACAGAGTACTTTAGGAGAGTTTATCCTAGAAGTAACGAATTCCTCACTGACGTCACGACATTACTGATGATCACAATCGAAATATGTTTTGCCCGAAGAATTCACGGCGAAGGAAATAAATCGGCTTAAAGGCATTGACATTTCCTTAGCGAAACTCTGCATCCAACTCTTTCTGCTCTTTTAGCAGGAGCTATCTTGGACCGCAGGTTACTAGTTCCTTTTGAATGAAGATTAATTAAGGTCAAACCTATTTATCGCTGTCAACATCAACATTTTCCGATCCTTTGGGATTCCCGTACTTCAATAATTTCTTCACTCTCTGACTGGACTAAACTGGCAGTATTGCAGCAAAACTGCCGGCAATAAACTTTGAGACTTAAGGCAGAAAGTAAAACTCCACTTTAAAACAAAACTGCATCATAACATCGAATACGCAGCAGAAAGGAGTCACTGACGAATTCAACCACGAACTGCCCTGCGTCACAGGGAGGGGTTCTCCTTTTATACCCTGTTGTAAAAACTATGACATGACCTCTCACTGGCGGGAAAAATACATCACTCCACTATCACAAGACCATTACATCATGCCCAGCAGAGCCTCAATTACATCATGGTTACGTGACAGGCACAAGATACCCACGGGTACGTAACTGTGTATACTGTGGGTTTTTAGTTAAATGGACAACTGCTGGCCGTAGGTATCTTTCTACTTTGGAATCATTCTGTTATGTTTGCTGCCCATCACAGGTGGTAAGTAGGGCAGTACCGGTTCAATACAGTGCACACTGGATGAACAGAATTACCATTGCTATGTAATCTGAGTGTCTGAATCTCTCGTTCAGTCGACTTTGAAGGGCCTTTACTGTGCTGTAGTGTTCTATGGTTCTATCCTAGCAGGCAGGTTGAATAGAGCTGTTAGGGACTGTTTAAATGAATTTGGCAGGGCAATGGGAATCCGACTGATAGGGCTGAGGAAGGGGAAAATAGAAATAAATCAAAGATAGCCTATAACAGAGATGATAGAAAGGACAGACGGGAAAAGAGGCATCATCACAGCCAGTGGGATAATTTACAGGGCAACAGAGGTGTGATGCAGTTAAAACAGAAAGCAAAAGCTACGGGACTGAAAGTACTATATTTAAAAGCACGGAGCATAAATAAAATGGACAATCGTGAAATTCAGCTGCGGATTGGCAAGTATGATGTTGTAGCCATCTCTGAAACTTAGCGAAAGAATGGCTGCCTTTCAAACTGAACGTCCAAGAATATACGATGTATCAGAAAGAGAGGTTAGTAGCCAGAGAGGGTAGTGTGGCGCTCTGTGCAAGAAATAATATCAAATCATTAGAAAGGGATAACATAAGATCAGAAGGTCTAGAGTCTCTGTGCGTTGAGTTAAGAGATGGCAAGGGTAAAAGGATCATATGGCAGTGCTATGCAGGCCTCCAAACAGCAGCCAAGATGTGGATTACAAATTGTAACAGGAGATAGAATAGGCGTGTCAGAAGAGCAATGTCACAATAATCGTTCGGGATTTTAACATGAAAGTGGACTGGGAAAACCAGGCCAGTACTGGACCTCGAGACAGAATTTGTGGAAGATCGAAGGGATGGTATTTGCTATCTTGAGGCAAATCAGAGTAGATAAATCCCCAGCACCTGACAGGGTATTCCCTCGGACCTTGAAGTAGACTAGTGTTTAAATTGAAGGAGCCCCTGGCAGATATAGTTAAAATGTCGGTATCTACGGGTGAACTGCCGGAGGATTGAAGGATAGCTCATGCTGTTCCGTTGTTTAAAGAAGGCTCTAAAAGTAATCCGGGAAATTGTAGCCCGTTAAGTTTGACGTTGGTAGTAGGTAAATTATTGGGAGGAGTACTAAGAGATAGGATCTACAACTATTTATATAGATAGGGACTTATTAGGGAGAGTCAATACGGCTTTGTGCGTGGTAGGTCATGTTTAACAAATCTATTAGAGTTTTTCGAGGAGATTACAAAGGAAGTGGATGAAGGGAAGGTAGTGGATGTTGTCTACATGGACTTCAGTAAGGCCTTTGACAAGGTCCCGCATGGGAGGTTAGTTTGGAAGGTTCAGTAGCTAGGTATACATGGTGAGGTAGTAAACTGGATTAGACATTGGCTCAATGGGAGAAGGCAGAGAGTGGTAGTGGAGGATTGCTTCCCTGAGTGGAGGCCTGTGACTAGTGGTGTGCCACAGGGGTCAGTGCTGGGTCCATTGCTATTTGTCATCGATATCATTATCTGGATGATAATGTGGTAGATTGGATCAGCAAATTTGCTGATGATACAAAGATTGGAGGAAAGTTCTCAAAGCTGGAAAAATGGGCTGAAAAATGGCAGATAGAGTTTAATACAGACAAGTGTGAGGTATTGCTCTTTGGAGGGAAAAGCAAGGTAGAACGTACAAGGTAAATGGTAGGGCCATGAGGAGTGTAGTAGAACAGAGGGATCTGAGAAGACAAATACAAAGTTCCATAAAAGTGGCATCACAGGTAGATAGGGTAGTAAAGAGAGCTTTTGGTACATTGGCCTTTATAAATCAAAGTATTGAGTATAAGAGTTGGAATGTTATGGTGAGGTTGTATAAGGCATTGGTGAGGCCGAATTTGGAGTATTGTGTGAAGTTTTGGTCACCGAATTACAGGAAGGATATTAATAAGGTTGAAAGTGTGCAGAGGTTTACAAGGATTTTGCCGGGACTTGAGAAACTGAGTTACAGAGAAAGGTTGAACAAGTTAGGACTTTATTCCCTGGAGCGTAGAAGAATGAGGGAAGATGTAATAGGGGTATATAAAATTATGATGGATATAGATAGAATGAATGCAAGCAGGCTTTTTCCACTGAGGCTAAGGGAGAAAAAAAGAAGATGACGTGGGTTAAAAGTGAAGGGGTAAAAGTTTAAAGGGAATATTAGGGGGGCTTCTTCACACAGAGAGTGGCGGGAGTGTGGAATGAGCTGTCAGGTGAAGTGTTAAATGCGGGCTCACTTTTAACTTTTAAGAAAAACTTGGACATGTACATGGATGAGAGGAGTTAGGAGGGATATGGTCCAGGTGCAGGTCAGTAGGATTAGGCAGAAACATGGTTCGGCACAGCCAAGAATGACCTAAAGGCCTGTTTCTGTGCTGTAATGTTCTATGGTTCTATGATGGCTTTTTAGAACAGCTTGTCGTTCGGCCTACTAGGTGATCGAGTGTGCTGGATTGGGTGTTGTGCAATGATCCGGAGGTGATAAGAGAACTTAAGGTTAAGGAACACTTAGGGAACAGTGATCTCAGTATGTTCGAGTTCACTTTGAAATTTGAGAAGGAGAAACTAATTTCCAATATGTCGATATTGCAGTGGAATAAAGGAAATTATCATAACATGGGAGGGGAACTGGCCAAAGTTGACTGGAAAGGCTGGAATATCTTTCGTTAAGGGCCCGAAGACCCAAGATTTTTGCGATCTTCGGGCACAAAAGCTCGTAAAAAGCGACAAAACGGACTTTTTAACGTTCTGTTATATCTCCTGTTCGCTGCGAAAATGGGGGACACCTCCCTCTCCCTTATTAGATTGTTGCGCGGCACTTCTCTGTTTTCGTGGATGTTTTGCGAAGAACAAAATGCATTTCAGGATATATATATATATATATAGGTAGTATACATTTCTTTGACATTAAATTGAACCTTTGAACCTTCGATCCTTGCAGTGGGGACAGGAATACTTAGAAGCAAAGAAGCAACTTACACTACAAAGTGTAGTATGTAACACAGTGAAGCAGGGAATAAGTCGGAACAGAACTCTCTTCCGTAGATGCCGCCCTGAGGCCGTCCCATCAGAATGCCGGAAGGCATTCTTGCCAATCAGTTGCGGGCACCGGAAACAATAACGGCGGCGGAATAAATAAAGTGTCGTTCCTCCCCTTTCCCGCATCTTCCATTTCCCACTCTGGGCCACTTCTGACCTCCTCTTCTCCTCAACTGCCTTCTCGCATCCGCCTGGTGCTCCTCCTCCTCCCCTTTCTCCCATGATCTACTCTCATGTCCTATTAGATTCCTTCTTCTCTAGCTCTCTACGTTTTCATCTAGAGCCTCGTTACTTCCTCCAAGAGGACCACGCCCATGTAGTTGGCTGGAGGCTTCCGTGCCTGAAATACCCTGGGAACATTGCTTTTAGGTTAAGGGCTTTTAGTTTGTCTCTTGAAAAGGTCTCCGTGCCAAACAGGTTAAAGGACAGAGGACAGACTAAGAGTGGTGTACCAGACCTCCATGCCTGCGGTTTCAGCTCAGGGCTAACGATCCTGCTTGGCCAAACAAAATCGTTAAGAAAACAGCAATGAAGAATTCGTCTGCACCTGTGTGTGACATTATCCCAGAGTATACACCTGGGCCTCCAACGGGCAGAGGAAACACGGCAAACAAAAGACAAGGACAGAGATGGAAGACCTTAATTGCTACCCTAAGCACCAACAGCGCAACGCCCAGTACGAAAGCAAGTAGCTCTCAGATTCTTACTTCATCCCCTTTGCCCCACCGACCTGGCTTCACCTATCGCATTTTAGGTTGTACCCCTCGCCCCTCTTCACACCTTCTTAATCTGGATTATTGCCCCTTTTTGTTAAATCCCGATGAAGAATCTCGGACAGAAATGTCGACTGCTGAGTCACTTGCATAAACGCCTGAACAGCTGAATTCCTACAGCATTTTATGTGTGTTGCTTCCCCGGTGTCTAACTTGCGTGCAGTGAAACGGTGGGAAGCAGGTGACGGAATCCTGCAGGCTGTGGAATTTTCGCCTGCTGTATTTAACTGAATAAACACTTGGTTGTGTCCCATTCCATCTGATTGACTAAAAAATTCTTATGCCAGGTTTCCACCCAGGGACCTCCCACGTTTGAGGTGAACGTCAAAACCCGTTTATTAGTATGTACCGTATCAATAGATCCGCCCAAACCTCTGTAAAGGTGCATTGACAAATAATTATTCAGCTCAGCAGCAGAGAGTCACAGCGGAATTCTTTTTGAAAATTATTCACGTTAAAGTTAAAGCCAGGTGGCATTTCCGTTTGCAACAACCTTAACGACAACCCCACGACAATTGAATATCGCCGTTTGAACTGTACCACTGATTTCACATTCTGCGTGTGGACCTGTGAGTTCATTCGTGTGTGTAGGAGGGGCAGTTTTCTATCTGGAAGGCAAAGAAAAAGAAACAGTAAATGAACTGCGTGTAATGAGTAAACGTCGTGAAAGAAACGGAGTGAGAGAGTAGACGGTACTAGAGACTCAGACACAGCTAGAAGACGGTGGGTGTAATGCTGTTAATACGATTCGACAGGTCCTGTCCTTCCTCCAGCCGGAGGTGGGCACTGACAAAGATATAGAAATGCACAGCACAGAAGCAGGGGCTTCGTCCCATTTCGTCCGTACGGAATCATTTAAAATTGACCTCAAGCATCAAGCTGCATTCGAACCATAGTGCTCAACACCCTTTCTAGCCATGTACCTATCCAAACTTCTCTTGGATAAAATCGAGCTTGCATGCGCCGGTTAAGCTGGCAGCTTGTTCCACGCCCTCACGACCCTCTGAGTAATGAAATTTCTCCTCATGTTCCCTTTAAACTCTTCACCTGTCAGGTTATAGCAATGAAATCTAGTTGTAATCCCACCCACTCTCAGTGTGAAAAACACCTTGATTTATCCTACTTACACCCCTCATAATTTTGTTTACCCCTGTCAAACTCCCTGTCAAACTTCCTGTCAATCTTCTACGTCCCAAGGAATAAATTCGTAACGTATTCAATCTTTCCTTATAACTCAGGTCCACCAGACACAGCCGTTTTTGAAAATATTCTCTGTACACTTCGAATCTTATTTACATCTCTCCTATAGGTCGGTGACCAAAACCGCTCAGAATACTCGCACGCGTGTACATTTCTCTTCCGTGCCAGCGTAGCCGACTATGACTCCTCATCTTGTTTTTCCCAGTCCTGTTGAAGGGACTCGGCCCGACACGTCGCCCGTTTACTCTTTTCCGTAGATGCTGCCTGGCCTGCTGAGTTCCTCCAGCATTTTGAGTGCGTTGCCTGGCTTTCCAAAGTCTGCAAATTTCCTCTTGTTTGTGGTTTTAATATATAGGATGATTTTATAAGATCCATGAAGAGGCAATGTCAGATGTTTTATTTCGCTCGATATCAGATTCCAAATGTACACATGATGCTGTGTCGGAACTGAAAGGATCTGAACATCTGTGATGGGGAGTATACTTTGGAAGAGATGCTCTGTCGGAAGGGAGGTGTTGAGGCTGTATTGCACGGTTAGAGAGACAGTCCTGAGACATCACAGAGACGTTCCTTCTGGGTAGTGAGCCTGTTCCCGGAAAGCATTGAGTACTGTAGCCTTACTTTGTGTTTTCCTCTGTTCACCTCACCACCGCGGAGAAAAGAAATCCGGAACCTGAGTCTTGCTCACATGTTTTCCTTTTTGTGTTTTGTTTGACTTCCACATTGAGTGTAGTGACCGTAGTTAACATATCAATAAATCGCTGAAGGAATGTGATGATACTTGGGATCTGTGAGCTGTTGTCTCCAAGCCGCGAGATTCTCTTTTTTCAAACTTGCATTTTTCTCTCTAAAACTACCAGAGCTCTACAGCTACATAAAGGCAATTGACTGACAAACTCATATGACCCCTTTGCTCTTCCGCGTTCTCTTGCCAAATTCTTGCTGAGCCTTCGTTCGCTGGAGCAGGAAAATTGTTGGGGAACGTCTACCTTCCGTCCGAACCTGCATCCTTCTCCCCTGCCTCCCCTCCGGCAGTGCGGCCTGAAAGCGACCGCCATTGCGAAGCGGCACTTCCGGACCAACGGGCGGCAATGGCCCCGTCAATGAGATAGGCTGCCGTTCTCCGGCAGAAGGAAGTCAGTCCGCAGCGGGGGGTGGGGGCGGGGGGGGGGGGAGAGAGAGAGATTTAGAAACATGGAAACATACAAAACCTACAGCACGATATAGGCCCTTGGGCCCACAAAGCTGTGCAAATATGTCCTAACCCTAGAACTACCTGGGATTACCCATAGCCATCTATTTTTCTAAGCTCCGTGCACCTATCCAGGAGTCTCTATAAAAGACCCTATCGTTTCTCGCCGATTAAAGCGTTGAGGTAGATAAAGACTTCAAGGCAAATCCGGGGCAGAGCGAGAGTTTCTCGAAGAGGCTGATTCCACTAGCTTCCCTCGAAGTAGCCGTTTGTTCGTGTCGTTTCCCTTGAAGGAGCCGGTTGGTCCCGATGCTCTCGGAGATGTTGTCCGAATTCTGAGATCTATGGATTGGAGTGTTTCCGTTTCTTATATTGACCTTGTTCAGTTCTATAGTTTTGTCGTGTTCTTGCCCATTCTATATTATTGATTTCTGGGCTGATTTCTTGGGTGATCAATTTCTTTGTGGAGGGAGGGGTTGAGGAGTTGGGATTTGGAAGCTTTTGTTAATTTTTCTTTTTGTC
The DNA here is from genome assembly GCF_048418815.1 of Hemitrygon akajei. Lineage (NCBI taxonomy): Eukaryota > Metazoa > Chordata > Chondrichthyes > Myliobatiformes > Dasyatidae > Hemitrygon > Hemitrygon akajei. The sequence goes on along the minus strand of NC_133134.1, from coordinate 88,366,894 downwards.
CGACGGGGATTAATGCCTTTCTTTCAACCACTTCTTTGGTTTACTGCATTTTATGGCTGTCTGGAGAAGACAAATCGTAGAGTTGTATTCTGCATACAGTAAAAATAAAATGAACTTTTGACATTTCACCTTTGACCTTTGTCCGTAGATGATGTCTGAGTTGTTGATTTCCTCTCACATTTCCAGCATCTAGGATTATCTTGTGGGACCAGAAGTTGAATTAATTTCCACTCACTGAATCTAACGAAGATTACATCCTGACAGAAAAATGTGTGGTTTGCGGATGGACTGAGTCAAAATGGGGAAAGAAGATCCAGGCGCTACTGAGGCAGGGATTGTCAGATCTCTAAAGGCACCACCTGTGCGAGATAGCAGAGGTTGGCGGTGCTTCCGTGAAACATGTCTGCTCCAAATTCAATTTGCCTTATGAACTAAACGCTCTTCTGCGAGCTGAACCCAGCGACGCGTTTTCACTAGGCCGGCGTTTTGACCAGAGCCATCGCACCGTCCTTGAGCTGTATTGTTAAGATATAATTTGTTCGGCATCATGATAGTGAGGCTCCCTCAGATTCTGCTAAGTTTATCATATTCATTGTCCTTTGTCCTTGACGGATACTGATGGACTGGTTTTGTCGTTTCTTCAATTGTAGTACGATTGTGAGTGGACAAGTGCCTACAATGGATAATTTGCAATTTCTTGTGAAATAAATTTCCCCGACAGTGTTAACCACAGGCTCTGTGGCGCAATGGATAGCGTGTTGGACTTCTAGAAATAGATGAAGAAGTAATTCAAAGGATGTGGGTTCGAGTCCCACCAGAGCCGGTGTTCCTTCTGGATTCAATTTTCTAGCTATAAAGGACTCCAGAATTCCAATAAACGATGGCGGAGAAAGTGGTTTGAAATACACGTGAATCAATTATAGTATATAATCAGTTACAGTTTAAAAATTTGCTATGTATTGGAATATACAGCTGCCCGCAAATCAAAAAATTGCAGGCGAGTGCGATTAAACCTGATTTAGATTCTGATTCTGATTTGTCAATCTTCCGAAAAGGCACGAACGTTTAAGTGTAGGAATATACTTTATACCTATGGTTGCCTTCAAATTCCTTAAATTCTGCCATTACTTTAACGTCCTAATTGTGACAAGCCATTTGCATCATGTTCATGTAACTCGGCCATTCTCTGAACAAAGATCTATAAGTTTGTATTCTATATTTCAGAAATAATTTCCCTTTTCTACCTGGAATATTTCGCCACAATAAATATGCAAGAGTCTATTTGCCCGAGCCCATTTTAACCTGGGATCCGACCCCCGCATAAACCTTCCTTGGAAATGGTAATGTTTATACTTCAAGAGAAAAGTCTGCTCTTCATATATGACATCCATTCTAGTAATTCAACAGAAAATATTCATAGACAGTTCATGCGAAATCCAGTGGAGTTTCTGCGCACGGATTCAAAACACTGCTCGCCGCTGATTTCCATTTATCTTAAACTGAAGATTTTGGCTCATAAGTACCAGTTATTGCCATTAAACTGAGTGTCTTCATCTGCGACAGTCAGTGTGCAATACGGCTTGTGGGATGTTCATCAATATCAGGATGTTCAACACATCAAGCAGCATTCAAGGAGATTGAGAATGAGTCAATTTTATTTGAAATTAGACAACCAGCGATGAATGAATTGTTCCAGAGAAAGAAAACGGATTGACCATATATTGCCCATGTCGAAACTGCTATTTATAATCTTCCACAAAGCACTTACACATGAAATTGCGTTGCAGTTCTAAACTCCGGAATCATCAGGCGATCGTTAATTATTTTAACATATAAGAAGGTAAATTGTCAACCTACTTCGCACCTACTGGTGTGAAGATGGGTTATGACAGTGTAACCCCTGGGTCGCCTCAGGCATCGCTCAAACACGTTCTAGTCTAGGGGGAGCAGCCTTCGGCCCCGCCAAACTGGGTAATCAGCTGGTGTGGATGCTGTGTGATGTCCCCGCCTCGCCCAAAAACAGACAGTACACCTTATGCGATTAAATGAGTACAATTTATAAAGATTACTATAACTAAGCGATTACTAACGATACAGTATATATGAATAAGAGAAAAAAAGAAAAGGCGCCAAACTTATCAAAGTCCAAACCACTTCGTGCACAACCGTTGGATCTCAATTACTGAAGTCTTCTGGCCACCATTCGATCCCCTCCGACTTCCTCGACCTGCCTCCTGGGACCCCCACGGTGGTCGACCAAACGCTCCACACTCCTCTGTCTTCGTCTCCTCTCATCACCGAAAACCTTGGGCCGGGGACCGTCGCCCAGCTTCCAGCATCCCGTCCTCTCTCTCTCACTCCATCGCGCCGACTCCCCAAAATCCCCCCCAACAATCAGTTTACAGTCCCAAACAAGCTTCCAGCACTTATCATAACAAAGACGCTAGCATTCCTACTATTAACACAGGCGCCAGCATTCCTACTTTTAACAAAACAAAGACGCCATTTTGATTACATACACAGTAACAAAGAAAAAGAAACCCCCCGTTACAACAGGATTAGGGAACCACGGTTGACGAGGGACATTGCGGAGTGTCGTAAAGAAAAAAAAGATGCATGTATGGTGAACCGGCATAAATAATGTCCCACTATTCAGGACGTTTACAGAGACAGATGCGTAAAAAGGACCCGAAGGATCATTGGACACCCGAGTCATCCCAAGCACGACCTGTTCCATCTGGAAAATGTACCGCAGCATAAAGACCAGGACCAATAGGCTCCTGGACAGCCTCTTCCACCAGGCTATCAAACTGATTAATTCACACTGATACAATTGTATTTCTATGCTATATTGACTGTCGTGTTGTACATACTCTTTATTACAAATGACAATAAATTGCATATCGGTCATTTAGACGGCGCCGTAAGGTAAAGATTATTCATCTTCATGTATGTGAAGGACGTAAGAAATAAAGTCAATTCAATCCTACAGAAATACCCCACAGCATTAGCAGCAAAATCTTGGCAGTAAAATCTGACCCATGGTGTTACATGTATATGAATTACTGTGTTATTTAAGGAAAAGCAAATATCCATGTCCGTTGCATGTTTTCAGATCGTTTATTTTCAAATTCATTCCTTCAGTTTCAGTTTCTTCTATATTATTCTAGCTTCGCTTCGGAATTAATTTCGGGTTTAACTTCGCCAAATTACAAATTAATTTACGCACACCTCTCCGTTATCACTTCCATCATGGTATGTGACCTCTATTTAAATATTACAGTGCAATCGTTTCGCTTCTTTTCAGCAGCTCTCTGTTAAGTTCAACCTGCCGAACGCTCACTTTTTCAGATATCTCCAAATCCGACACTTTATTGCTCCTTCAATTCCTAACTTTCCTGAAATGCCTGCGAAAAATGCTATGGACCTATTTCTTTCCATTAATCCACTAGGTAAAGGTTTAATATCAATTATCCGAGATAAACTAGCAGCCTTACGACGGGTCCCTGTGGATAAAAATAAATTGGCCTGGGAGCAGGATTTAAATATCTCCTTATCCGAGGAGAGCTGGGACTCAGTTCTCAAATCGGTTAACTCAACCTCTCTTTGTGCTCGCCATTGCCTTTTACAGTTTAAGATTGTTCATAGAGCCCATATGTCTAAATCTAAACTATCTCGATTCTACCCTAGCATTAGCCCGCTCTGTGATAAATGCAAGAGGGGCGTGGCCTCTCTCATCCATATGTACTGGCTCTGTCCTAGCTTGGAGAATTTCTGGAAAGATGTCTTCACTACATTATCGGGTATTCTGAATCAGCACCTAGAACCAAACCCCTTAATTGCTCTGTTCGGTTTTTGGGGCGAGACAGATTTATGTCTGGGTCCGACCAAATGCCGAATACTATCCTGTGCCTCTCTCCTGGCTAGACGCTTGATCCTCCTCAGATGGAGAGATGTTGCCCCGCCCACTCACGCGCAATGGCTTAACGACATTATGGCCTGCTTGGACCTCGAAAAAATTCATTATTCAGTTCTTAATTCGGATCTAAAGTTCCATAAGGTCTGGGGACCTTTTATCGAGTACTTTCATAACCTTCCTCTTGACTAGGGTTTTTTTTTCTTCTTTTCGGTCCCTTGCTTTCAGCTCCCTTTTTTTTCTGGTAGTAGGCATTATTATCCTCTGTTGCTAAGTGTATTCACAGTCTGGGAGTTTGACTGTCCTGACCTATACTCTTTATATTGTGTTGTGGTCGGTCTGGAGTAGTTGTTGTTTTTTTTCTTGTGTTGTGGGGCTTGGGGAGGACACTAAGCTTACTTGTCTTTAATTTAGGTGCTTTTTTGAAAATTCTCTTCCTTTGTAGCATATTGTTATTGTATGCTTAATTTTGCACTGCATTAATGCTCCTCATTGGGATTTGGGGTTTTTAATTTGTAAAATGTTTTGAAAAACTAATTTAAATTTTTTTTTAAATATTACAGTGCGACGCTGTGATGGCTGAGTGTTTAAGGCGCTGGATTCAAAATCCAATAGGACAGCTTCGAACCCTGCTTGTACCCGGTTTCCATTTACCTGGGCAATTGCACTGACGGAATATGCTGGAAAACATCGGTTTTTGCTAGTAGTCCTGATGCCTCCTTCTGTTCCCGTGAACGTGAAGAGGAATGTGTGGCAGGAAATACGACCTGAAAGTGATCAGACTCTGAGATTCTATTATTATATTAAGAGGAATAGAATAATCAGGAGAGATAGTTAACCGGATAAGGAGCATTGCAGACCTCTTTAAGTGGAGCTCAGGCGAAGGGCGAGATCCAAAGAAGGAAAAGAAACGGGGATATTCACTTGTTTCCTGACACCGAAAGAAAACGAGGAATATTATTTTGTTCAAGACAGTGATTTATCACATAACCACGATCTCTGATAGTTCAGTAACGCTAAAATTGTTTATATTTCCACAGTCTGTGACTGTAATGCACTTTGATTTTTATTTCAATGCAATTCCACGTTTGATCAGGCTTACATGGCTGGTGGTTCCTTAAGAGCGTGCGAGCCAGAGGAGGTAGTGGGGGCGATCTCTCATTACTTGCTTTATACATCTCACATAGCCTCTGTCAACCAAGTGCAACTCACGTTCTTCAGACGTGGTTTAATTACTCCCAGCGGAACTATTTCTACGGACAGGAGAACAGGCAAAACTGGCGCCTTAAAGCCTATCGCTTCGGAATTATAGGGCTCGAAGGGCGGGCTTGGCAACTCATCTAGGAGAAGGCAAATTCTGATCTCAATCCTTCTCTGACTTGCGGCTATATGCACTCATGGGGAAGGCTTCGGGACTAAACCCGAGGAAAGAACCGGAGTAATGTCTCACGTGCGCACAATGAAACGGCGGGAAGTAGCTGAAGACGTGTTGATGGTAGTGGAAGGATCAAAAGCTGCATTTAATCGAATATATGTCTGGTGTCAACCTTTCCTGGTACTTGAATTAGAAAAAATCGGAATGATTCTGTTTGCATTAGCAGGAATATTTCACATTTGAGGCGAACGTGATTACTACTGCACTGCAGAATGAGTCCTGACAAAGGGTCTCGGCCCGAAACGTCGACTGTACTTCTTCCTACAGATGCTGCCTGGCCTGCTGCGTTCCACCAGCATTTTGTGTCTGTTGCTTGGAATTTCCAGCATCTGCAGATTTCCTCGTGTTTGCTCTACAGAAATACTGGCCGCCGATTACCCTGTACCGTTTGAGCAGACGCGAACATCCTCTGTCCAATGCACATTGCCGATGTTTCTCCAGCTCTCCAGCATGAAAGGAAGGCTACAATATCTTTAAAAATCCGACAGGCAGAGGGAACAAAAAAACGTACTGTGTAAACGTAAAGAAATACTCGGTGAGAGAGATACTCACGATGAGGCGAAGTGCTGATTGTAGGCGGGTCTAGTGACTCAGGCACAACGGGAACACAGTGGAATTAATTGTGTACATTTACGATTAATACATGTGACATTTCACTGGTCTAGTACTTCGTCCAACCAGAGGTGGTCATAGATTTTTGTTAGTCTGTCGGGGTGTTGTTAAACTGTAAGTGTATTCCCAATCTTACAGCATTGCTTGACCTCGTGGCGCAATGGTAGCGCGTCTGACTCCAGATCAGAAGGTTGCGTGTTCGAATCACGTCGAGGTCACAAGCATTGCGACGGATTTTGTCATTAAAATGTTTGCTGTGCGTCCGCTTGGTTGTTCTTCTTGAAATTAAACGTACTTTGCCCTTTTGAAAATAGCCGGCCGAAAAAACAGCACCCAGTGAGGCCAATTTTAGCAATGAACTGTCGTGTCTAAAATGAAAGACTGTATCGAAATACAAAATCATCTTCAAAACCTGCGTTGCTGGAAATTTGAAATAAAAGAAGAAAATTATGCTAACATTCAGCATCGCTGGAAAGGGGCTACATTTTCAAAACATTCAGCGTTTCCACGATCTCTACATTATTAATTTTCTTTCTTCTTAAAGCGGAATGAAGCCACCGCCTGTCCCAAAGCAGATTTCCCAATGTAACATATCACATAGAACAGTACAGCTCTGTAACTCGGCCCACAATGTTGTTCTCATCTTTTATGCTATTCTAGTATCAACCTAAGTCTTCCCTCCCATTGAGCCCCCATTCTGTGTTGTTGGTCAAGAGTTGAGTGTGGGTCTTATCCCTGTATTGTTGTTCCGCTGCCTTGATGACTTTACGCACATCGTAGCGGCATTTCTTGAGATCCTGCGGATTACCGGCAATGTAAGCTATGTGTCGCGCGGTAAGAGCTGCTCGCACGGAAATGTTGACGCAGGGTTTCTACTTTGGATAGATCCTGATCAAATTTCTGGGGGACAACATCCTCGATGCACTTCCAGATGAAACAATACAGGGATAAGATCCACACTCAACTCTTGACCATCAACGCACGTAGCTTATGGCAATGTGTACACACCATCGCAGATTCAAAGCTAAACGCAGTGGAGTTTCCAACATTGCTCCCTCTCTCCCAGACGAGCTAAATCATTTTTACGCTCGATTCGATGTCACTAGCGCTGTACTCCTCAGGAGACCTACAGCTGATGAGACCTGCAGCTTGGTCATCTCTGAGGCCGAATTACGTAGATGGACAGTCGCAAGGCGGGTACACAGGATGTGCGCGGCACAACTGACTGTTGTGTTTATAAACATTTTAAATCTCTCCCTCTCCCAGTGTAGAGTGCCTTCCTGCTTCAAAACATCCGCCCGTGTTCTGGTACCTAAAAATACCAAGGTAACATTTCTGAATGACTGGTGCCCAGTCGCACTCACCTAAATAATAAGCGAATGCTTTGAGAGGCTAGTCAAGGACTACATCTGCAGCATGCTAACACCCACATTGGACCGCTTGCAATTCGCTTACCCACAATAGCCACAGCTCTACACACCGTCCTTATACACCTGGAAAAGAGGGATGGTTATGTGAGAGTGCTGTTTTTGGATTGCAGTTGAGTATTCCACACCATAATTCCCTCCAGACTCGACAAGAAGCTCAGAGTCCTTGACCTTCACCCTGCCTTGTGTAGCTGGATCCTGGACTTCCTGTCAGAGCGCCGGCATGTGGCAACAGTGGGGTCCCTCATCTCTGCCTCTCTGACCCTCAACACAGGTGCTTCTCAGGACTGTGTACTAAACCCCCACCTTTACTCACTGTATGCCCATAACTGTGTCGCCACCCACAGCTCCAATCTGCTAATTAAATTTGCTGACGAAACTACATTGATTAGCCTAATATCAAGCAATAACGAGGCAGCCTACAGAGAATCAGTCATCATCTTGAAACAGTGATGTCAAGAAAACAACCTCTCCCTCAATGTCGCAAAAACAAAGGAGATGGTTGAGGACTGGAGGAGGAATGGAGACAGACTAACCACTACAGACATCAATGGATCACGGTTTAAGAGGGTGAACAGTTTAAAGTTCCTCGGCATAAACATCACCGAGGATCTCATGTGGTCTGTACACAACAGCGCTCTTTCACCTCAGATTGTAGAAGAAGTTTAGAATGGGCCCCAAAACCCTAAGAATTTTCTATAAGGGCACAATTGCGAGCAACCTGACAGGCTGCATCACTGCCTGGTATGGGAACTGAACTTTCCTCAATCGCAGGGCTCTGCAGAGAGTGGTGTGAACGGCCCAGCACATCTGGAGTTGTGAACTTCTCACTATTCAGGAAATTTGCAAAGACAGGCGTGTAAAAGGGCCCGAAGGATTATTGGGGACCCGACTCACAACTACAAACAGTTCCAGCCGCTCCCATCCAGGAAAAGTTACCGCAGCATAAAAGCCAGTTCCAACAGGGTCCGGGACAGCTTCTTCCACGAGGCCTTCAGACATCTTAGTTCATGCTGACGTAGCTGTATTTCTATGCTATACTGACTATCCTGTTGTACATAATATCTATTATAAGTTACTAAAAATTGTAGATTTCACATTTAGACAGAGACGTAACATAAAGATTTTTACTTCTCGTGTCTATGAAGGATGTAAGAAATAAAGTACATTCAATTCAATGTGCCAGGCAGACTTGAAGGTCTTAAGGTGCATAAGTCACCTGGTTCAGATGGAATACATCCTAGAGTCCCGAAGTGGTTGCTGAAAAGATAACGGACGTATTGGTCATGATCTTTCAAGAATCACTTGACTCTGGCATGGTTTCGGAGGACTGGGAAATTGCAAATGTCACTTCAAGAAGGGAGGACGGCAAAAGAAAGGAAATTATAGGTCAGTTAGCCTAATCTCAGTGGTTGAAAATGTGTTGAGGTCTCTTATTCAGGATGAGGCTTCTGAGTGATTGGAGACTAATGATAAAATAAATCAATATCAGTGTGGTTTCTAAAAAGGGAAATCTTGCCTGACAAATATGTTAGAATTCTTCGAGGAAGTAACAAACTGTCATGGACCGGTCCGCAAAATCTGCATTCCGATTCATGGTCCTGTCCATGTTCCTTTACTCCAGGTTTCCCAGTTTTCCCTAGTTTCTGTTGAGGCAGCTGATTCTCGTTTGGACTGGCTTCATAAGTAGCTTCAGGATTCAGCCTCTGGCTGCTGGATGGTTCCTGTCCCTCTGTCTGTATCTCTTCCCGTCATCTTCCCCCTGGAGCCTCGCCTTACCTCGCCTAGAGCCGTGCCTTCCCTGAAGCCTTGCCTCGCCTGTAACCCTTGCCTTCACTGCTGTCAAGTTCAACCACCACAGCAAGATAGGAACTGTCTTTCGATGTTTTGAACTGTTTCTGTGTCCACGCCTTCGCTAGGTAGATCCGGCCGTCTGCCGCTACCTGTGTTGGGAACCGTCTCGTCGTACTCTGCATGCTGTGTAATGAGTCCCGGCCCCTAGTCCTGTACCCAAGGAGGGGTCCCAGCTCTGTGTTTCATGTTCCTGTCTCTCCATCTACCAAGGCTCTTGCGTTGCCGTCTCTTCCTCGACCAAGTCAAGACTTCGGGGTCTCGTCCAGTCCTAGCTACGTCCAGGTATCTTGTCCTGTTCAAGCCACGGCTTTGTATTCTTGTCTTGTCCATTTGCCTCGCCAAGCCCAGAAGCACCTAGCCCAGCTCGGTGCTGGGGTTCCCTCATCCTGTGCTGCGGTTCCCCTGTCCTGTCCAGGAGTCTCACCTCCACTCCTTTTGCCTCTCCTCGTCCTGTAGCCACGTCTTATCCTCGCCTAGTTCTGGAGTCCGAGCCCGAGTCAAGACCCAGGTTCTGGGTCCTTGTCCAGTCTCTGTGTCGGAGTCCAAGTCCAGGCTCCTAGTTCCCAGTTCGATGTCCTGGTACCGCTATCCTAGTCAAGTCCTAGCCCACGCCGAGAATCCTCTTCTCGTCCAGGGCCTGTGTCAGGTCCAGCGTCGTTTCTTCCCCACTTTCCTTGCTTCCTTCTTTCGCCTAGTCCTGCTCCTGATTGTTCAGTGTCTGTGTCTTGCATTTGGGTCGGTTCCCATCACCACCGTATGACACAAGCAGGGTGGACAAAGGATTGGCAGCGGATGTAACTTCCTTGGATTTTCAGAAGCGTTTAATAAGGTGGCACACATGAGGCTGTTTAACAGGATAAAATTCTATGGCGTTGCCGGAAAACCTGTGCTGACAGGCAGGAGGCAGCGAATGGCAATAAAGGAGGCTTTTCAGGTTGTCTGCCAGTGACTAGTGATGTTCCTCAAAGGTCATTATTGGTATCGCTACTTTTCATATTGTTTGTCAATGATTTAGAAACAGAATTGATGCCTTTGCGGCAAAGTGTGCGGATGATATGCAGATAGGTCGGCGGGCAGTCAGTGTTGAGGAAGCAATGCGATCACAGCTAAATTTCGACAAATTGGAAGAATGGGCAAACAGGTAGCAGATGGAATACAGTGTTCAGAAATGCACGATATAATGTACTTTGGTAAAAAGAACAACAGTGCAGACTATTGCCTAAATGGGGAGAAAATTCCAACGTCAGAGGTGCGTGGTTCCTCGTGCAAGACTCCCAGAAGTTTGATTTCCAGTTTGAGTCTGTGGTAAAAAAAAAGGTAAATACAAGGTTGGCATTCATTTCAACGGGAATAAAGTATAACAGGTCAGATAACGCTCAACCTTTATGAGACACTAAACGTGGCGTATTGTGAGCAGTTTAGGGCCCAATATCTCAGGAAGGATGTGTCGTCATTGGTGAGAGTACAGAGGAGTTCACGAGAATGTTTCCAGGATTTAGGGGGCGAACATATGAGGAGCATTCGGCAGCTTTGGCTATTCACCATAATTTAGAAGAATACGGGTGATCTCGTTGAAACCTACTGAATGATGAAAAGGCAAGATGGATGCATGTGGACAGAATGCTTTATTTGGTGAAGGCATCCATAAGTAGAGGGCACAGCCTCAAATTTGAGGAGCGACATTTAGAACAAAGATAAGGAGGATCTTGGATGACCAGAGTAGTTACTCCACTATTGTGTGCGTATTGTGACAGGAATTCACAATTCACAAGATTTCGTAATCTGGATCGGGGAGTAACACGTTGAAACATTCCACCAGATTCCTCTTTTTCTCACAGCCGACAGATTCACTGAAATGGCATCCATTAACTCTTCAATGCCCAGCACGATTCCACGTTCTATGTAAACTAATGAAGGTTCTGCACCCGAAATGATGACGGCGAATTCCTCTCGATCGCTCCTGCAAGACCAGAGGAGTTACTCCACTATTGTATGCGTTTTATGACTGAAATTAACGATCCGGATCGGAGAGAAACACAGTGAAAATTTTAGCCAGATTCCGCTTTCTCTCACAGCCGACAGATTCACTGAAATGGTATCCTTCCCCTTACTCTTCAATGTCCAGTAAGTTTCCACGCTCTATGTAAATAGGTCTTGTTTTTTGACACGCCAGTGATTTTTATAGTGCGCTGGTTATCAAGGTGACATTACATGCCAATAGTTCCCAGTTCGATAGAAGACGGCAACGTAACGGCAGGACCAGTTCAATACGGCGCACATGATATGAACAGAATTACAATCGTTATGTGAGTCTGAATCTCTCGTTCAATCTACTTTGAAGCTTTCGCCTTCTCGGGCGACTGCCTGTATCTTCGCCTTTTTCCCCATTTTCTCAGCATCGCCCGTTGTTGACAATTTGATTGTGTTTATTTTCTTTCTTCGAGTTGAAAACTCTATTTCGCACACACGAGTGAAGTCACAGGACGATACACGGACTTTTGTACATACTCATCTGGACTCAGCGGGAGCCAGTTTCAGTTTTGGTGGGATCATGAAGATTATCATAAGCGGAAATGATCCATTGCATTGATTTTTTAAATTTATATTAATATGATTGTAGCCGTTAATGACCGGTTTCTATTAATCACTGGTGAGAGTTTTGTATAGGTCCATTCGTATCCGCTGCATGAAATTAAATTAAATGAAATATCTTTATTGTCATTACATAATACAATTTGTCATGCACCAATACAGCGAAAATGAGTTTGCAACACTCGTACTCAATGCTATAAAACAACAAATAAAATAAATAAACAATAAATAAAATCAAGTAACCAGCCAGTACAAGCAATGTCCAGCAGTACAAAAGCACAACTCAGATGCATGACAGTCATAAAACTAGTATTAAAAGTAGCAATTTAACAAATTTATGGATGAAGCTTGATATGCAGCTATAGTGTTTCTGTAGTGTAGTGGTTATCACGTTCGCCTAACACGCAAAATGTCCCTGGTTCTAAACCAGGTAGAAACATGCTCTGATGCTTTTGTACAAATTAAGTGACCACAAGTTTATTCAATGTACTACATCCGTTATTGGTTCCATAAGCAGAGCGTCCCCACATACACAAAACGCTGGAGAAAGAGCAGTCAGCATTTATGCTGGGACCCTTCATCAGGACTCAAAAAGAAGGGGGGAAGAACCAAATTAAGAAGGTTGAAAAGGTGTCTACACGCCGGCAGGTGATAGGTGAAGGGAGCTCAGAGGGAGTTAAGGTATAGGGGAAGTGTCGACGAATTGTGAAAGACTCTTATCTCAGACCGCTGTTTACGGTGACACGGTCTCTCTGCACCCACACTGTGATCTCTTCTCAGCTGCGACACTTGGATCCAAGGTACCTGCGTTCAATTCACTTACCACCCAGGTTGTCATTTCGTCCTCCCTCTTCCCACACCTCCTCCAACGTACCTTCCAGCACTTGGCTTCACAGATCATAAAATTATGCGAGAAAGATTAGGGTGTTGTAAATGCAGAATTTATCCAGTCAGGCGTATATTACACAGGGGAAATTTCGTCCCTGAAAACGGTTATGAATAATCTGAAATGAGAGGGAACACTGAATTTGAAGAGGTCAGCAGAAGCTGAAGCAATTTTATCGCTGTCAGACGATGCAGAGCAAGTTCCATCTCATCAAAACAGCTCGAAGACGGGCAAATGCCACGTAGCCTAACTTGCCAGGAAGTCTGTCCTGTGAAAAGGAGCCGGGTTTTGGAACTCCCAGAGGCGCTTTCAGTTTACAGGGTGAATTCTTTTATTGAAAGGGTATTACTTGCAATTCTCTGATTTGCCGTAGGACAACGACCTAACTCAGCGCTAGAAAACTCTTTTCCTTTTCTGACTCAGTGCATCCGCAGGTAGTAGAACACGACACGACTTATTCTTCGTTATATTCGCTATGGAATTTAAGTCACAGCTGCATCCCCTCCCCACACCTCAGTTTGTACCGCCGAGTTTGTATGCAGCAAGAAACACAAAGTGCTGGAGGAACTCAACAAAACAAGAAATTCCGCAAGTGCTGGAAATGTGAGGGGAAATCAAGATGTCAGACGGCATCTCCGGAGGAGAATGAACAACTCACAAGTCATACCAAGACACTTGTTCGATAACTTTATTTACACTGATACTGAGATCTCTGAATCGCAGTAGGGCGGCTCGTTCTGATTCACCGGCTTGACTTGAAGAACTTCAGCATCGGATTGCTTGTTTAAAACTACCTCGCACCCCTTACTGAAGATTTACGGTGAGTGTGTCGTACCTCTGATCTCTTCTCTTCAGGCACCGTCCACACTACCGACGGATTCTGTGGTGCGGTGATTAACAGGTTCGACCGATCGTTGTTCGGATATAGGGTGTTCTGTTTAAACTGGTCTTGGTTTTTTACACCCTAACGGTTTTTATACTGCAGTGGTTATCACGGTCAACTAACACGCTAATAGTTCCCAGTTCCCAGATAGTTCCCAGGGAGGATCATTGGAGCCTCCCTGCCCTCTATTGTGGACCTGTACTCTTCCAGGTTGAAGAAGAGGGCGGGGAACATCATAAAGGACTCCTCTCATCCTGCGCACGGACTGTTTGATCTGCTTCCGTCTGGTAGGCGCTTCAGATCCCTCCAGACTAAGACTAATAGGCACTGGAGAAGTTTTTTCCCTACTGCGGTCACTTTGCTGAACAGTTAACTGCCGGTTAACTGTCGGCTAACGATTACTTGGATTGCACTACCTGTATGTATAATCTGTATTTTCATTTATATTTATCATTCTCATTGTTATGAGCAGAGAGACAACATCTGCCGGAAGTAAATTCCTTGTATGTGCATAGGTACTTGGCGATTAAAGTCTGATTCTGATTCTGAGTTCCATAGAGGACGGCAACGTGAATATTTCACGTGTTCCAGTTTGTCAGTAAAAGCGTATATACTGTGGGTTTTTGTCCAAGCTGACAACTGCTGCCCGAAGGTATCTTTGTACTTCTCAAGCATTCTGACAAGTTTGTTTGCCCATCACAGGTGGTAAGTGTTTAATGCGGCGCACATAGGATGAACAGAATTAACATTGCTATGTAACCTGAATGTCTGAATCTCTCGTTCAGTCGATTTTGAAGCCTTCCCCCTCTCGGGCCTTGTCTCTATCTTAGACTCCATCCCCATTTTCAAGTACGTGGTCCGTTCCTACAGCGTCAACTGGACTCAGCGGGAGTCAGTTACAGTTGGGGTGGGATTTGTGAAGATTGTTAGGAGTGAAAATGACCCATTGCATTAATTTTCATTGATATTGCGTTTGATTTTAGAATACAATTCAGTCGTTAATATCCGCTTTGTATTAGCTGGAAGTGAGTGTTTAGTATATGTTCATTTGTACCCGCTGCATGTGGTACATGATATACAGCCGTAGCCTTTCTGTCGTGTAGTGGCTATCACTTTCTCCTAACACGCGAAAGGTCCCTGGTTCGAAACCAGACAGAAACATGCTCTCATATTTTTGTATAAATCAAATCTCTGGAAAGGGACGCAAACTGAGTTTAACCTCACACACAAAAGGCTAGACAAAGAGAAGTCAGCATTCTGTCGTGACCGTTTATCAGGAGTAGAAAAGATGGGGCACTGACCCGAAGTAGAAGTTTGTATGTTAAAAACAGTGTTAGAGGAACACAACAACACAGGAAATTCCGCAAATAGTGGAAATGTAATCAACAAGTCAGACGGCATCTCCAAAGGAGAATGATCAATTGCCAATTCATGCCAAGACACTTGCTCCGTACTTTATTTACACTGATACTGAGATCTCTGGGATGTAGCGGGGCATTCGGTCTTCGGCCCCGCCAAACTGGGTAACTGCGTTTGTGTGAATGCTGTGTAATGTAACCTCAGTTACAAACACACAACGCAAAATATCAGACAGTACACCATATACAATTAAATGATTGAAATGTATGTATCCTGATATGAATATAAAACAAGGCCCCAAGTCAAGTCAAAGTCACGCCGGACCTCACACAGTGGTCCTTCTTCCACCATCGGTCTCCTCCGAGCGTCGTCGACTTTCGGACCCTCAGATCCCAGTCGATACCGTCCAGTGGTCTACCAGCTCTCTCCACACGCGTATTCCATCTTCATATCTCCTCGACAAAGACCGCGAAAAAAACATCTTTCCAGCCTCACAAGGCACAGCAACAATCTGTTACTGTCTAATATGCATCCTGTTATCTCCAGCCATAAACCATGTTGCTGCAGGGAAACCGTTACCTCAGCAGAGAACATTACAAAGAAGCCATTGCATTAGCAGTGAAATCTTACAGCGCTTTACATATGTAAATTGGTCTTGTTTTTTTACACCCCAGCGGTTTTTATACGGCAGTGGTTATCACGGTCAGGTTAGACGCCCATGGTTCCAGGTTCGATAGAGGACGGCAAAGTAAATATTGCTCGTGGTCCAGTTTGTCAGTAAGAGCGTGTTTACTGAAAGCTAACGGCCTTCCCCCTCTCAGGCCCTGTCTCCATCTTCGTTTCTGTCCCCATTTTCTCAGTATCTGCCGTTATTGACAATTTTGCAATTATTTGTTTTCCTTCGCGTTGAAAACTCTATTTGCACCAAACATGATGGAAGCCAAAGCGCGACACGCTGATTTTGAAATACGTGGAGCGTTGCTACAGCCCCAACTGGAGTCAGCGGGAGCCAGTTACAGTTGGCGCGGGATTCGTGAATATTGTTAGATGTGTAAATGACACCTCCAGTTTTAATTCATATTATGTCTGATTGTAGTATATAATTCAGTCGTTGCTGTCGAGTTTCTATTAGTCGGAAGTGAATGTTTTGTATAAGTCCATTCCTATCAGGTGAATGCGGTAAAGGCTAGGCCACCGTAGTGCTTCTGTAGTGTAGTGGTTATCACGTTCGCCTAACACGCGAAAGGTCCCTGGTTCGAAACCAGGCAGAAACACTCTGTCATAGTTTTGTATAAATTAAGTCGTTCGAAATGACGCAACCACACGTTTATTCAATGGGGTACTTCTGTAACTCGTTAAATAAACAAAGTATCCCCTCACCCTCTAAACGCTGAAGAAAGAGCAGTTAACATTTACGTCGTGACCATCAGCAAGGCTGGAAAAGAAAGGGCACGAACTAGAATAAGAAGATTGCTAAAGGTGATAGTCAGAGACAATTGAGAGGGAACGTATGATGTAGGGAGCCTGGAGAAGAATCGTGTAAGTTTCTCAACTGAGCCGCTGTTAGCGGTGACTCACTCTGTCCCACGCTGTGATCTCTTCTGAACTGTGACTCTTCTCATCCCACGTACGTGCGTCCGATTCAGTCAGCACCCAGTTTGTCATTTCATCCCCAGTCTTCCCCAATATTCAGGGGAACAGGCAGGAGGTTCTATCAGCGTGATAGAGATACCCGCAAGGTGTGTTGCCACCCAGGTGCCAGGGTACAGGATGCCTCGGAGCGGCTGAAGAGTATTCTGAAGGGAGAGTGTGAAGAACCAGAAGCCTTGGGTCAGGTTGGTACCGATGACATTGGTAGAAAAAGGGAGGAGGCCTTAAGTGAGAACTCGGGAAGTTGGGAAGGATGCTGAAAAGCTTGTATTATATGATCAGGCATATTAATGCGTAGCTGAGAGAGTGGTTTAAGGGGCAGGGCTTCGGGTTCCTAGATTACTGGGGTCTCTTCTGGGGAATGTACTATATGTACAAAAAGGGCAGGTTACATCCGAATCCAAGCGGTCTAATATCCTAGCAGGCATGATTAATAGAGCTGTTAGGGAGGGTTAAAACGTATTTGGTAGGAAACCGGAGTGATAAGGCTGAGGAAGGGGGAAATGGAAATAAATCAAAGATAGCGTGCCACAGAGATGATGAAGGACAGGCAGGACATGAGACATAATCATATTCGGTGGGATGATTTACAGGAAACAGAGGCGTGTTGCAGTTAAAACAGAAAGCAACAAACACTGGACAGAAAGTTTTATATTTGAACGTATGCAGCAAAAGAAATAAAACGTGCGATCTTGAAATTCAGCTACATATTGGAAAGTACGACGTTGTGGCCATCTAGGAAACTTGGCTAAAGGATGGCTGCATGTGGCAGCTGAATGTCCAAGGATATACGGTGCATCGGAAAGATAGGTTAGTAGGCAGAGCGGGTGGTGTAGCACTGTGTATAAGAATAATATTAAATTATTGGAAAGGTATGACATAGCATTGAAAGGTGCAGAGTCCCTATGGGTTGACTTACAAAATGACAAGGGTAAAAGGATCCTAATGCCACTTCTATACAGGCCTCCAAACAGCAGCCGGGGTGTAGATTACAAATTACAGTAGGATATACTTAAGGCGTGTCAGAACGGCAATGTTAAAATAATCGTTGGGGATTTTAACATGAAAGTGGGTTGGGAAAAGCAGGCCAGTACTGGATCTCAAGAGAGAAAATTTGTGGAATGTCTGAGGGATGGCTTTTTAGAAAAGCTTGTTGATGAGCACACTAGGCGATCGACTGTGCAGGATTGGGTGTGCAATGATCCGGAGGTGATAAGAGAGCTTAGGGTTAAGGAACCCTTAGGGAGCAGTGATAACATCATCATCGAGTTCACTTTGAAATTTGAAACCGAAAAACTAAATTCCAATGTTTCGGTATTTCAGCGGAATAAAGGAAGTTACAATAAATAGCCAAAGTTTACTGGAAAGGAACATGAGCAGGAAGGACAGCACAGCAGCAATGGCTGGTGTTTCTGCGAAAAATAAGGGACCTGCAGGACAGATATATTCCAAATAAGAAGAAATTTTCAAATAGAAGAAGGACACCACCGTGGCTGACAAGTGAAGTCAAAGCCAAAGTAAATGCAAAACAGAGGCATACAAGGAAACCAAAGATAGTTGGAAGATTGTGAGAAGCTTCTAAAAACTTGCAGAAGGAAACTAGGAAGGTCAATAGGAAGAAAAAGATGAAAAGAAGCTGACGACTAATATCAAAGAAGATAGTAAAAGTCTTTCTTATGTATAGAAAGGGTAAAAGAGAGTTGCGGGTAGATATGGGACCAATAAAAAATGGCGCTAGAGATAATGTAATGAGAGAGGCTGCGACGGCAGAGGAACTGAATGCATATTTTGTATTGGTCTTTACAGTGGAAGTCCTCTGCAGTATACCGTACATTCAAGAGTGTCAGTGAAGTGAAGTATGTGCAGTGAAAATTACGACTGAGAAGGTGCTCGGGGTGCTGAATGGTCTGAGGGTGGATAAATCTCCTGGAGTTGATGGAATTCACTCTCGGATTCTGAAGGAAGTAGCTGGAGAATTTGCTGAAGCATTCACAATAATCTTTCAAGAATCGATAGATTCTGGCATTGTACCGGATGGCTGGAAAATTGCAAATGTTGTTCCGCTATTTAGGAAGGGTGTGAGGCAGCTTAAAGGACAATATAGACCTGTTAGTCTGACATCAGTGATTAGGAACATCTTGGAATCCATTGCTAGGGATGGGATTATGGAGCACCTGGAGGCACATGACAAGTTAGGCCAAAGCCGGCATGGTTTCCTGAAAAGAAACTCCTGCCTGACTAACCTACTGCGATCTTTTGAGGCAAATATGGGCAGGGTAGAAAAAAGAGATGCAGTGGATGTGCTTTACTTGGAATTTCGGAAGGCCTTTTTTAAGGTGCCGTACATGAGACTGCTTAGCAAGATAAGAGCCGATGGAATAACAGCGGAGTTAACAGCATGAGTGGAGCATTTGCTGATCGTTAGAAAACAGAGAGTGGAAATAAAGGGATCCTATTCTGGCTGGCTGCCGGTTACCAGTGCAGTTCCACAGGGGTCAGTGTTGCGACCGGTGCTTTTTACGATGTATGTCAATGCTTTGCACTAGGGGATTAATGGACTTGTTCGTCGATGATACAAAAATAGGTAGAGGAGCGGGTAGTGTTGAGGAAACAGAGACCCAGCAGAGGAACGCAGATAGTTTAGGGGAATGGACAAAGAAGTGGCAAATGAAATAGACTGTTGGAAAGTGTATAGTCATGCACTTTCGTGGAGGAAATAAACGGGTAGACTATTATTTAGAGGGGGAAAGATCCAAAATACAGGGATGTAAAGGGACTTGGGAGTCTTTGTGCAGGGCACCTTAAAAGTTAACCTCCAGGTTGAGTCGGCTATGAAAGGAGAAAGTAATGTTGGCATTCATTTCTAGAGGTATAGAATATAAGAGCAGAGATGTGATATTGAGGCTCAATAAGGCCCTCGTGAGACTTCACGGAGTGCAGTTTTAGGCTCCTTATTTTAGAAAAGGATACATTGACATTGGAGAGGGTTCAGAGAAGATTCGCGGGAATGATTCCAGGAATGAAACGGTAAACGTATGAGGAACGTTTGGAAGCTCTTGGGCTGTATTCCCTGGAGTTCAGGAGAATGAAGTGGGGGATCTCATACAAACATTTAGAATGTTAAAAGGCCAGAAGAGATTAGATATGGCAAAGTTATTTCGCATGATAGTGTAGCCAAGGACAGGAATTCACGATTTCAGGATTGAAGAAAGTGCATTTAAAACAGAGATGCGGAGAAATTTATTTTGTCAGGGTGGTAAATCTGTGGAATTTGTTGCTACGAGCGGCTGTGGAGGCCAAGTCATCTGGTGTATTTCAGGGAAAGATAGAAATATTCCTGATTAGCCAGGGCATCAAAGGGCATGGGGAGAATTCGGGGGAGTGGGGATGACTGGAGAAATGGATCAGCCCATGATTGAATAGCGGTGCAGACTCGATGGGCCGAATAGCCTACTTCTGCTCCGATGTCTTGTGGTCTTGAGAAGTAGTTCTATTACTCGTTCCATAAACAAAGCATCCGCTCATCCAGAAAACGCTGGAGGAAGACTGCTCAGCACTTATGCCGTGACCGTTCATCAGGGCTAGAAAAGAAGCGCCACGAAACAAAATAAGAAGTTTGGTAAACGTGTCTACTCACCGGCCTGTGATAGGAGGAGATGAGAGCGAATGTCCGGTGTAGGGAGCGTGGAGAAGAATTGTGCAAAATTCTCATCTCAGACCACTGACATGTGACACACTCGCACTGTGTCCCACTGTGATATCTGCTGAGCTACGACTCTTCTCATCCCAGGTACGTACAATCGATTCACTCACTGGCCAGTTTATCATTTCATCCCCAATCTTCCCCTATTTACGTGCCTTCTAGCACCTGTCTTCACTGATCGACAAATTGCGGGAGAACGATTCGGATGTTGCAAATGCATTATTTAGCAAATCAGGAGTACATTGCACTGAATCAGATTCTGAACAGGGTTATGCAACATTTCATATCAGATGAAATGAGGAATTTGAAGAAATTAGCAGAAGCTGAACAATTCCATCGCTATCAGAGGACATCACACTGGGGAGAATCCGTCCCTGATCACGGTTATGCAACATTTCAAATTAAATGGAATACAGAATTTTAAAAACTTAGCAGAATTTAAAGCAACACCATCAGTCAGATGATACAGAACAAGTTCCATCCCGTCAATACAGCTCGAGGACGGTGCGAATGCCATGTAGCTTAACTGGTCAAGAAGTCTGTCCGTAGAAAATGAGAATGTGGTTTGGATCTCACAGAGGCGCCTTTAGCTTATAAGGTGAACTTACTTTATTGAAGGGGCGTTACTTGCAATAATCGCCATTCCCTGACTTGTCACGCAGGTGTTGCCGTAGGAGAGCGAGCTGCCTGAGCAGCGCTGGGAACCTCTTTTCCTTTTCTGACTCAGACCATCCGAAGGTAGTAGGACGCATTTTTCTGACACCACTTAATCTTTGTTACAATCCCTGAGTGGAATTTAACTCAACACCGTACCCCATCCACACCTCCTTTGGTCCTTCCCAGTTTGTATGTAGCAAGAAACACAAAGTGCTGGAGGAACGCAACAACACAAGAAAATCGGCAAATGATGGAAACGTTCCAGCAAATTGACAAGTCAGACGGCTTGAAGAGAAGAGAATTCTACGGAAGAGAATAGACAATTTGCATTTCATGCCAAGACACTTGATCGTTACATTAATTACACTGATGCTGAGCTCTCTGGAATGCAGCTAATTATGATTCAACTGCTTGACTTGAGGAACTTCAGCACCCGGCCACCTTGTTTGAGGCTGTCTCCTAATCCGCACTGAAAATATACGGTGAGCGTATGGCTCCTCTGATCCCTTCCCTTAAAGCGCCGTCAACCCCACCGACGGATTTAGTGGTGCGGTGATGAACAAGTTCGCCAGATTTTTGCAGGGATAAAGGGTCTTCTTCCAAATCATTGACGGCGAATTCCTCTGTCCGGATGCTGCATGACCAGAGGAGTTACTCCACTATTGTGTGCGTATTGTGACAAGAATTCACAATCTGGATCGGTGAGAAACACGTTGAAACATTTCACCAGATTCCACTTTCTCTCACAGCCGACAGATTCAGAGAAACGGTATATCCTTCCATTTACTTTTCAACGCCCAACAAGTTTTCACATTCTGTGTAAACTGGTCTTGTCTTTTAAAACTCCAGCATATTTTATACTGCAGAGGTTATCACGGTCAAATTTCACGCCAATACTTCATAGTTCGATAGAGGAAATAACGTAAGTATTACTCGTGCACCAGTTTCTCAGTAACAGCGTGTGTACTGAAGGTTACTACTCAAACAGGCAACTGCTGCCCCAAGATATTTTTGTTACTTTGCAAGCACTCGGTCAATTTTGTTTGCCCATCACAGGCGAGAATGGGGGCAGGACCGGTTCAATACGGCGCACACGGGATGAACAGAATTACCATCGCTATGTACTCTGAGTGTCTGAATCTCTCGTTCAATCTACTTTGAAGCCGTCACCCTCTCGGGCACCTGCCTGCATCTTCATTTCTGTCCCCATTTTCTCAGTATCGGCCTTAATAGGCAATTTTGAAAGCGTTATGATTTTTTCTTCGCGTTGCAAACTCCATTTCACACAAACATGAATGAAGTCAAAAGACAGTAGACGGATTTTTAAATCCCTGATGCATTTCTACATCCTCATCTGGACTCAGCGGGAGCCAGTTTCAAGGAAAACATTTACATTCAATTCAGAACAGAGTAGATATGGGAAGGAGTAGGGGAGTAAATCGGAAGCAGCAGGTAATTATAAGTAGACTGTGAATTGGGCACAGCAACCTTAATGGTACTCTGGCCATCATAAATAAACATCCGACAGGTTTTTGCGATCTACGTCAGAAGATTGAAACAGTAGAGCATATCCTTATTTCATGCAGGAAATTTGCACAGGGAAGACAACAAATGCTACAACAATTACGCAAAATAGGACTGGTAGAGAACAGTATTAAAGGTTTATTGCAATGTGGGGAGAATGATCAGGGGGAGGAAATGGTTGTTTAGTTTTTTAAGGGCGACGGGACTGGAAAGACGACCTTAGGCAGTCAAGTGAATGGACAACGAGGGACAGTAAATCCTGAAGATAGCAGTAATGCAACAGTGTGGATGCCAACTGCCGTAAAAACTCAAGGAGGAAGAAGAAGAAGAAGAAGAAGAAGAAGAAGAAGAAGAAGAAGAAGAAGAAGAAGAAGAAGAAGAAGAAGAAGAAGAAGAAGAAGAAGAAGAAGAAGAAGAAGAGCCAGTTTCAGTTGTGGCGGGGTTCGTTAAGATTATTATGAGAGGAAATTATTCATTTTATTAATTCTTTATTGATATTGAGGTTTATGTTAGAATATAATTTAGTCGTTAGTGTTTGGTTTCTATTGGCTGGAAGAGTGTGTTGTTCGAAAGTTTCTGTCGTGTAGTGGTTATCACGTTCGGCTAACAGGCGAAAGGCCCCTGGCTCGAAACCAGCGAGAAACATTTTCTCATACTTTTGTATCAATTAAATCATTGGAAGGGACGCAGCCACATTTATTCAATGGAGTGCTTCTGTTATTCGTTCCATAAACTGAGCATAACCTCACCCACAAAACGCTGGACATAGAGAACTCAGCATTTATGCCTTGACCGTTTGTCAGGAGTAGAAAAGATGGGGCACGAGTCAGAAAAAGCAGTTTATTAAATCCGGTCGGTGATAGGAGGAGGCAAATTACAGGGAAGGTAAAATTTAGAGAGCGTGGAGAAGAAATGCGTTATGAATCATTTCAAATGAGAGGGAACACTGAATTTGAAGAAGTCAGCAGAAGCTGAAGCAATTTTATCGCTATCCGACGATACAGAGCAAGTTCCATCTCATCAAAACAGCTCGAGGACGGGCCAATGCCACGCAGCCTAACTTGCCAAGAAATCTGACCAGTGAAAAGCAGCCGGGTTTTGGAACTCCCAGAGGCGCTTTTAGTTTACAAAGTGAACTTCCTTTATTGAAAGGGCATTACTTGCAAAAATCGCCATTCCCTGATTTGTCACACAGATGTTGACGTAGGACAACGACCTATCTCAGCGCTAGGAAGCTCTTTTCCTTTTCTGACAATGCATCCGCAGGTAGTAGAACGCGACACGGCTTAATATTCGTTATATTCCCTATGGAATTTATAACACAAAGGCATCCCCTCCCCACACCTCCGTTCATTCCGCCTACTTTGTATGTAACAAGAAACACAAAGTGCTGGAGGAATTCAACAGCACAACATATTCCGCAAATGCTGGAAATGTGCGGAAAAATCAAGATGTCAGGCGGCATCTCCGGAGGAGAATGAACAATTGACAATTCATGCCAAGACACTTAATCCGTACTTTATTTACACTGATACTGAGATCTCTGAATCGCAGCGGGGCGGTAAGCTCTGATTCACCGGCTTGACTTGAAGAACTGCAGCACCGGAATGCTTGTTTGAAACTGCCTCGTACCCCTTACTGAAAATATACGGTGAGTGTGTCTTACCTCTGATCCCTTCTCTTCAGGCGCCGTCAACACCACCGACGATGATTAACAGGTTCGCCCGGTCGTTGTTCGGATAAAGGATCTTCGCCCGAAACGTTGACGGCGTATTCCTCTCTCTCGCTGCTGCATGACCAGAGAAGTTACTGCACATTGTGTGCGTATTGTGACATGAATTCACAATCTGGATCGGGGAGAAACATGTTGAAACATTTCACCAGACTCCCCTTTCTCTCACAGCCGGCATATTCACTGAAATGTTATCTTTCCATTTACTCATCAACAGCCAGCATGTTTTGAATTTGTTTATGGTGTTCCTTCGCGTTGAAAACTCTAGATCGACCACACACGAAGGAAGTCAAAGGCCGACAAGCGGATTTTGAAATACGTGGCGCGTTCCTACAACGCTAATTGGACTCAGCGGGAGCCAGTTACAGTCGGGGAGGGATTCGTGAAGGTTGTTAGGAGTGGAAATGAGCAATTGCATTCATTTTTCATTGAAATTGTGTTTGATTTTAGAATACAATTCAGTCGTTAATATCGGTTTTCCATCAGCTGGAAGTGAGTGTTTTGTATAGGTCTATTCGTATCCGCTGCTTGTGGTACATGATATAAAGTTGTAGGTGTAACATGTTTCCGTTTCTTATTCCATAAACAAAGCATCCGCTCACCCACAAACGCTGGAGCAAGAGCAGTTATGGTTCTTGTCGTGACCGTTCATTAGTTGTGCAAAAGATGCGGCACGAATCTGAATAAGAAGTTTGGTAAAGGTGTTTACACGCCGACAGGTCATAGGAGGAGGCAGTTGAGTGAGAAGTTAAGATGTAGGGAGCGTGGAGAAGAATTGTGTAAAATTCTGATCTGAGACACTGTTAGCGGTGAAACACACTCTCGGTCCCATACTGTGATCTCTTCTGATATGCAACTATTCACTTAGCACTCAGTTTGTTATTTCAGCCCCATTTTTCCCCAATATTTAGTCGAACAGATATGAGGTTCTATCCGTCTGATAGAGATGCCCTTGGTGGGTTGTTTCCCAGGTGCCAGGATGCGGGATGTATCGGATCAGGTGCAGAGTATTCTGCAGGCAGAGAGTGAACAGCCAGAAGTTTTGGTACACGTTGGTACCGATGACATCAGTGGAGAAAGTGGAGAAGCCTCCAGGGTAGTAATCTCAGGATTGCAGCCACTGCCACGTGATAACGAGCCCAAGAATCGTATGATCAAGCATATTAATGCCTGGTTGAGAGACTGCTGTAAGGGGCGGGCTTCGGGTACCTGGATCACTGTGACCTCTTCTGGGGGAGGTATGACCTGTAAAAAGAAAGAATGGGTTGCACCTAACACAAAGGCGTCCAGTATCCCATCAGGTAGGTTTAAAGGAGTTGTTAGGGGGGTTTAACCTAATTTGACAGAGGGGTGGAAACCGGGGTGATAGGGCCGAGGAAGGGGAAAATGGAACTAAATCAAAGATAGCGTGCAACAGAGATGATATGAAGCACAGACAGCAGATGAGGAATAATCACAGACCGTGGGATGATTTACAGGACAACAGAGGCGTGGTTCAGTTGAAAAAGAAAGCGACAAATAGTGCACTGAAAGTGTTATATTTGAATACACGCAGCTTAAGAAATAAAATGGACGTGCTCGAAATTCAGCTACAGATTGGCAAGTATGACGTTGTGGCCATCTCTGAAAAGTGGCTAAAGGATGGCTGCCATTGAGAGCTGAACTTCCAAGGACATCCGAGGTATCGGAAAGATAGGTTAGTAGGCAGACGGGGTGATGTGGTCCGTATTTACACTGATATAGAGATCTTTGGAATGCAGAATGACGGCTACTTATAATCCACAGGCTTGACTTGAAGAACTTCAGCACCGGGCCTGCTTGTTGGAAGATTCCCCTTTCTTTCACAGCCGATATATTCACTGAAATAGTATCCTTCCATTTACTCTTCAACGCCCAGCCGGTTTTCACCTCCTATGTAAACTGGTCTTGTTTTTTTTTACAGCCCAGCGGTTTTTATACTGCAGTGGTTATCACTGTCAAATTACACGCCAATAGTTCCCAGTTCGAAAGAAGACGGCAATGTAAATATTTCTAGTGTTCCACTTTGTCGCTATGAGCGTGTATACTGTGGGTTTCTATTTAAACGGACAACTGCTGTGTCGAAGGTATCTTTGTACTTTGGAAGCATTCCGATAAGTTTGCTGCCCATCACAGGTGGGAAGCAGGGCAGGCCCGGTTCAAATCGGCGCACATCGGATGAACAGAATTATCATCGCTATGTACTCTGTGTGACCGAATCTCTCGTTCAGTCGACTTTGAAGCCATCCCCCTCTATATGCAAACTCCATATCGACGACACATGAAAAAAGTCAAAGTGGGAGAAGCGGATTTTGAAACACGTGGTTAGTTCTTACAGCCCCAACTAGACTCAGCCAGAGCTAGTCACAGGTAGGGCGGAATTCGTGAAGATAGTTAATGACCGATTGCATGCATTTGTTATTGATGTTGAGTTTGATGTTAGCATACATTTCAGTCGCATTAGCAGGAAGTGAGTTTTCTTTATAGGTCCATTCGTATCCGCTGCATGTGGTACATAACAAAACTCCGTAGCGTTTCTGTAGTGTAGTGGTTATCACGTTCGCCTAACACGCGAAAGGTCCCTGGTTCGAAACCGGGCAGAAACTTTCTGTCATATTTTTGTATACAATAAGCCTTGGAAAGTGAGGCAACCACACGTTAATTCAATGGAGTACTTCTGTTACTCGTTCCATAAGCAGAGCATCCCTTCATGCACAAAACTCTGGAGCAAGAGCAGTTAGCATTTATGCCGTGACCGTTCATCAGGACTGCAAAAGAAGGGGCACGAACCAGAATAAGAAGATTGGTAAAGATGTGTACACACCTGCAGGTAATAGAAGGAGGCAGTTGAGAGGGAAGGTAAGATGTAGGGAGCGTGGAGAAGAATTGTGTAAAATTCTGAACTGAAACACTGTTAGCGGTGACACTCTCTCTCTCTGACCCACACTGTGATCGTTTTTCATCGCAAGTACATGCGTTGGATTCACTCAACACCCTGTTTGTCATTTCACTCCAATCTTCCCCAATATTCAGAGGAACAGGCAGGAAGATGTAACAGCCTGATAGAGATACCCGCATGGTGTGTTGCCTCCCAGGTGCCAGGGTACAGGATGTCTCGGATCGGGTGCAGAGTATTCTGAAGCCATGGGGTGAACGGCCAGAAGTCTTGGTACACGTTGGTACCAATGTCATTGGTAGAGAAAGGGAGGTGGCCTGAAGAAAGAATTCAGGGAGCTGGGTAGGAATCTAAAAAGCAGGACTTCCAGGGTAGTAATCTCAGGATTGTTGCCTGTGCCACGTGCTAACGAGCGCAAGAATAGTATGATCATGCATATTAATGCGCGGCTGAAAGACGGCTGTAGGGGGCGGGCTTCGAGTTCCTGGATCATTGGGTCCTCTTCTGTGGGAGGTATGAACTGTACAAAAAAGAATGAGATGCACCTGAACCCAAGGGGGCCCATATCCTAGCAGGCAGGTTGAATAGAGCTATTAGGGACAGTTTAAATGAATTTGGTAGTGGAATGGGAAACGGACTGATCGGGCTGAAGAAAGGGAAAATAGAAATCAATAAAAGATAAACAGAGATGATAGAAAGGACAGACAGGAAATGAGGCATCATCACAGCTAGTGGGATGATTCACAGGGCGACAGAGGCGTGATGCAGTTAAAACAGAAAGCAAAAGCTACTGGACTAAAAGTACTATATTTCAAAGCACGGAGCATGAATAAAATGGACAATCGTGAAATTCAGCTACAGACTGGCAAGTATGACGATGTGGCCATCTCTGAAACTTGTCGAAAGAATGGCTACTTTCAAACTGATCGTCCAATGATATGCGGTGTATCAGAAAGACAGGTTAGTAGCCAGAGAGGGTAGTGTGGTGCTGAGTACAAGAAATAATATTAAATCGTTAGAAAGGGATGATATAATTTCGGAAGGTCTAGAGTCACTATGCATTGAGTTAAGAGATGGCAAGGGTAAAAGGATCATATGGCAGTGCTATGCAGGCCTCCAAACAACAACCGGGATGTGGATTACAAATTGTAGCAGGAGATAGAGAAGGCGTGTCAGAAGGGCAATGTCACAATAATCGTTCGGGATTTTAACATGAAAGTGGACTGGGAAAACCAGGCCAGTACTGGACCTCAAGAGAGAGAATTTGTGGAAGGTCTAAGGGATGATATTTGCTATCTTGAGGCAAATCAGAGTAAATAAATCCCCTGGACCTGACAGGGTATTCCCTCGGACCTTGAAGGAGACTATTGTTGTAAATGCAGATATATTTAATATGTTGTTATCTACGGGTGAGATGCCGGAGGATTGGAGGATAGCTCATGTTGTTCCGTTGTTTAAAAAAGGCACGAAAAGTAATCCGGGCTATAATTTCCCGGTGAATTATTGGAAAGAGTACTAAGAGATAGGATCTACAAGTACTTAGATAGACAGAGACTTATTCGGAAGAGTCAGCACGGCTTTGTGCGTGGTAGGTCATGTTTAACAAATCTATCAGACTTTTTCGAGGAGGTTACAAGGAAAGTGGATGAAGGGAAGACAGTGGATGTTGTCTACATTGACTTCTGTAAGGCCTTTGACAAGGTCCCGCATGGGAGGTAAGTTAGGAAGGTTCAGTCGTTAGGTGTACCTGGTGAGGTAGTAAACTTGATTATACATTGGCTCAATGGAAGAAGTTAGAGAGTGGTTGTGGAGGATTGCTTTTCTGAGTGGACGCCCGTGACTAGAGGTGTGCCACAGGGGTTAGAGATGGGTCCATTGTTATTTGTCATCTATATCAATGATCTGGATGATAATGTGGTAAATTGGATCAGCAAATTTGCTGATGATACAAAAATTGGAGGTGTAGTGGACAGGGAGGAAGGTTTTCAAAGCTTGCAAAGGGATTTGGACCAGCTGGAAGAAAATGAGCTGAAAAATGGCAGATGGTGTTTAATACAGACAAGTGTGAGGTATTGCAGTTTGGAAGGAAAAGCAAGGTAGAACATACAAGGTAAATGGTAGGCACTGAGGAGTGCATTAGAACTGAGGGATCTGGGAATACAGATACACAATTCCCTAAAAGTGGCGACACAGGTAGATAGGTTATAAAGAAAGCTTTTGGTACATTGGCCTTTATAAATCATAGTATTGAGTATAAGAGTTGGAATGTTATGGTGAGGTTGCATAAGGCATTGGTGGGACCGAATTTGGAGTATTGTGTGCAGTTTTGGTCACCGAATTACAGGAAGAATATTAATAAGGTTGAAAGAGTGCCGGGAATGCTTACAAAGATGTTGCCGGGACTTGAGAAACAGAGTTACAGAGAAAGGTTGAACAGGTTAGCACTTTATTCCCTGGAGCGTAGAAGAATGATAGAGGTATAGAGGTATATAAAATTATGATGGGTATTGATGGAGTGATGCAAGCAGGCTTTTTCCACTGAGGCCAGGGGAGAAAAAAAATCCCAGAGGAAATGGGATAAGGGTGAAGGGATAAAAGTTTAAAGGAAACATTGGGGGGGGGGGGGGGCTTCTTCACACAGAGAGTGGAGGGAGTGTGGAATGGGAAGCCAGATGAAGTATTAAATGCGGCCTCACTTTTAACATTTCAGAAAAACTGGGACAGGTTCATGGATGAGAGCTGTATAGAGGGATATGGTTCAGGTACAGGTCAGTGGGACTAGGCAGAAAAATGATTCTGCACAACCAAGAAGGGACAAAAGACCAGTTTCTGTGCTGTAATGTTCTATGGTTCTGTGATGGCTTTTTAGAACAGCTCGTTATTGAGCCTACTAGATGATCAAGTGTGCTGGATTGGGTGCTGTGCAATGATCCGGAGGTGATAAGAGAGCTTAAGGCTAAGGAACACTTAGGTAACAGTGATCACAATATGTTCGAGTTCACTTTGAAATTTGAGAAGGAGAAACTAAATTCCAATATGTCGGTATTTCAATGGAATAATGGAAATTACCATAACATGAGAGGGGAACTGGCCAAAGTTGACTGGAAAGGCTGGAATATCTTTCGCACAGGGCCCGAAGACCCAAGATCTTTGCGATCTTTGGGCACAAGAGCTCGTAAAAAGCGACCAAACGGACTTTTAACGTTGCTGTTATGTCTCCCGTTCGCTGCGAAAATGGGGAACACCTCCCTCTCCCTTACTAGGGAGAGAGAGAACCTGCTGGTTGGTGTATGCCGGATGAATGGCGATAGTCTTTGGGGTACCTGCAAGGTCTATGTCTTTGCTATCGCTTGGCTCACGCTGGTGCGCTTTTCGTTTTGCCTGTGGAGGAGGGGGATTGTTGTTCTCCGCCGATTGTTGCGCGGCACTTCTCTGTTCTCGTGGATGTTTTACAAAGAACAAAATGCATTTCAGGATATATATAATGCATTTCTTTGACATTAAATTGAACCTTTGAACCTTCGATACTTGCGATGGGGACAGGAACACTCATAAGCCAAGAAGCAACTTACACTACAAAGTGCCTATGTATGTAACACAGTGAAGCAGGGAATGAGTCGGAACAGAACTCTCTTCCGTAGATGCCGCCCTGAGGCCGTCCCATCAGAATGCCGGAAGGCATTCTTGCCGATCAGTTGCGGACACCGGAAACAATAACGGCGGCAGAAGAAATAAAGAGGTGTTCCTCCCCTTTCCCGCAGCTTCCATTTCCCACTCTGGGACCCTTCTGACCTCCTCACCTCCTCAACTGCCTTCTCGCATCCTCCTGGTGCTCCTCCTCCTCCCCTTTCTCCCATGATCTACTCTCATTTCCTGTTAGATTCCTTCTTCTCTAGATCTTTACGTTTTCACCTATTGGCTCGTTACTTCCTTCAAGAGGACCACGCCCATGTGGTGGGCTGGAGTCTTCCGTGCCTGAATTTCCCTGGGAACATTGCTGGCCGGTTAAGGGTTTTTGGAAAGGTCACCGTGCCAAACAGGTTAAAAGTCAGAGGCCAGACTAAGAGTGATGTACCAGTCCTCCAGGTTTGGGGTTTCAGCTCAGGTCTAACGACCCTGACTGGTCAAACAAAATCGTTACGAACACAGCAATGAAGAATTCTTCTCCACCTGTGTGTGACATTATCTCAAAGTATACACCTGAGCCCTCGACAGGCGGAGGAAACACGGAAAACAAAAGACAATTTAATGCCGTACCAAGGACAGAGATGGAACACCTTCATTGCTACCCTAAATGCCGATGAAGGATCTCGGACAGAAATGTCGACTGCTGATTCACTTGCATAAATACCTGAACAGCTGAATTCCTACAGCATTTTACATGCGTTGCTTCCCCGGTGTCTAACTTGCGTACAGTGAAACGGTGGGAAGCAGGTGAAGGAATCCTGCCGGTTGTGGAATGTTCGCCTGCTGTATTTAACTGAATAAACAACTAGTTGTGTCCTTTTCCCACTGATTGACTAAAAGATTCTTATGCCAGGTTTCCACCCAGAGACCTACCACGATTGAGGTGAACGCAAAACCACAGCGCCGGGGCCCGTTTATTAGTATATACCGCAGCAATAGATCCGCCCAAACCTCAGTAAAAGGTGCATTGACAAAATAATTATTCAGCACAGCAGCAGAGAGTCACAGCGAATTTTTTTTGAACATTATTCTTGTTAAATTTAAAGCATAGGGGCATTTCCGTCAGCAACAACCTTAACGACAACCTCGCCGCAATGGAATATTGCCTTTTGAGCTGTACCACAGAATTCACGTTCTGCGTGTGGACCTGTGAGTTCATTCGTGTGTGTAGGAGACGGAGTTTTCTATCTGGAAGGTAAAGAAAAAGAAACAATAAATGAACAATAACTGCGTGTAATGAGTAAACGCGGTGAAAGAAGCGGAGAGAGGATTGAAAATAGGCGGTACTAAAGACTACTAGCGAGAAGACAGTGGGTGCAATGGTGATAATACTATTGAACAGGTCCTGTTCTTCCTCCAGCCGGAGGTGAGCACTGACAGAGATATAGAAATGTACAGTACAGAAGCAAGGGCTTCGGCCCATCTCGTCCATACCGATTCATTTAAAATTGACCGCAAGCATCAAGCTGCACTCTAACCATAGCGCTCAATACCCCTACCATCCATTTACCTATCCAAACTTCTGTTGGATAAAATGGAGCTTGCATGCACCAGATAAGCTGGCAGATTGTTCCAGGCCCTCACGATCATCTGAATAATGACTTTTCTCCTTATGTTCCCTTTAAACTCTTCACCTCTCAGTTTTAACCAATGAAATCTAGTTGTAATCCCACCCAATCTCAGTGGGAAAACACCTTGATTTATCCTACTTATACCCCTCATAATTTTGTATACCCCTGTCAAACTTCCTGTCAATCTTCTACGTCCCAAGGAATAAATTCGTAACGTATTCAATCTTTCCTTATAACTCAGGTCCACCAGACACAGAAACATTTTGGTAAATATTATCTGTACACTTCGAATCTTATTTACATCTCTCCTGTAGGTCGGTGACCAAAACCCCTCAGAATACTCGCACGCGTGTACATTTCTCTTCCACGCAAGCGTAGCCGACTATGACTTCTCATCTTGTTTTTCCCAGTCCCGATGAAGGGTCTCGGCCCGAAACGTTGCCCGTTTACTCTTTTCCGTAGATGCTGCCTGGCCTGCTGAGTTCCTCCAGCATTTTGAGTGCGTTGCCTTGCTTTCCAAAGTCTGCAGATTTCCTCTTGTTTGAGGTTTTAATATATAGTATGATTTTATAAGATCCATGAAGAGGCAATGCCGGATGTTTTGTTTAGCTCGCTGTCAGATTCCACATGTTGCTTTGTCGGAACTGAAAGAGTCTGAACATCTGTGGCGTCTGTGATGGCGGAGTACACTGTGGAACAGATGCTCTGTCATAAGGGTGGTGTTGAGGCTGTATTGCACTGTTAGAGAGACGTTAGAGAGACATCACAGAGACGTTCCTTCTGGTTACGTTGGGGAACGTCTCCTCTCTGTCCGAACCTGCATTCTTCTCCCCTGCCTCTCCTCCGGCAGTGCGGCCTGAAAGCGGCCGCCATTGCCAGGCGGCACTTCAGGACCAACGGTCGGCAATAGCCTTGTCAATAAGATAGGCTGCCGTTCTCCAGGAGAAGGAAGTCAGTCTGCAGCGGGGAGAGGGGGTGGGGGGGGGGGGGAAGAGAGAGAGAGAGAGAGAGAGAGAGAGAGAGAGAGAATCCTAGGGCGACGTCTGTCATATAGTTCATCATTTCAGTTTTCTTCGTCTTCTGCTTATTCTTGTTATCTTCATTTTGTTTCTGTAACTGTTGGAGCTTGTGACATGCAATCTGAAGTTCGATCGTCTTCGAAAAAGCTCCAGGAAAGAAATGCAAACTGAGACGAGATCGAAGACATTTAGAAACATGGAAACATACAAAACCTACAGCACGATACAGGCCCTTCGGCCCACAAAGCTGTGCAAATATCTGCTAACACTAAAACTACCTGAGATTACCCATAGCCCTCTATTTTTCTGATCTCCATGTACCTATCCAAGAGTCGCTACACTATCGTTTCTCGCCGATAAAGCGTCAAGGTAGATTTAAACATCAAGGCAAATGCGAAGCAGAGCGAGGGGTTCTCGGAGAGGCTGATTCCATTGGCTTCCCTCGGAAGAGCTGTCAGTTCGTGTCGTTTCCCTTGGAGGGGCCGTTTGGTCCCGATGCTCTCGGAGATGTTGTCCAAATTCTGAGATTTATGGATTGGAATGTTTCGGTCTCTTATATTGACCTTGTTCAGTTCTATTGTTTTTTCGTGTTCTTGCGCATTCTTTATTATTGATTGGCAGGCTGAGGGATTGCGTAATCTGTTTCTTTGTGTGAGGGGCTTTGGAAGCTTTTTCTATTTTTACTGTTTGTGCGAGGGGAATTAATGCCTTTCTTTCAACCACTTCTTTGGTTTACTGTATTTTATGGCTGTCTGGAGAAGACAAATCGTAGAGTTGTATTCTGCATACAATGAAAATAAAACAAACCTTTGACCTTTGACCTTTGACCTTTGACCTTTTTCCATAGATGCTGTGTGAGTTGTTGATTTCCCCGCACATTTCCAGCATCTATGGATTATCTTGTGTTATTGAGTTCCTCCAGTATTTTGTGTTTGTTGCTGCATAAACTATTGAATGGGTAGAACGGAGGGGCCGGAAGTTGAAATGAATTCCACTCACTGAATCTAACGAAGATTAAAACGTGAGAGAAACGTGTGTGGTTTGCGGATGGACTGAGTCAAAAGGGGGAAAGAGGATCCAGGCGCTACTGAGGCAGGGATTGTCAGATCTCACAGGCGGTGCGCCTGTGCGAGATAGCAGAGAATGGCGGTGCTTCCGTGAAACGTGTCTGCTCCAAACTCAATTTGCCTCATGAACTAAACGCTCTTCTGCGAGCTGAACCCAGCGATTCGTTTTCACTAGGCCGGCGTTTTGACCAGAGCCATTGCACCGTCCTCGAGCTGTATTGTTAAGATGTAATTTGTTCTGCAGCGATGATAGTGAGGTTCTCTCAGATTCAGCTAAATTCTTCATATTCACAGTTCCTTGTCCTTCGACACGTTGCACCACGGTGTACAGGGACTAATTCTCGGAGGGAGGTGGAGAGTGTGGGGTTGAGTTGAGGAGAGAGGGAGTGTAAAACTGGGCGGTCAGTCAATCAAATGCACGTACCTGAGATCGAAGAAATCACAGTGGAACCAGTGAGAAAGTCACACGGAACTCTTCACTTTTCTCCCTTTCTACGTCACTCCCCTAACTTGACCTATCACATTCCGTTGAACATTCTCGGACGAAATGTTGACTGCATTTTGTGAGAATAAATTCTGTCGTTATGGAAGGAGATACGGCACTACTTAATTGAATAAATGACTGGTGGTGTCCCTTTCCAATTTGAACAAACGTAACTCGGAATGTCTCTGCCTAGGCTTCGAACAAGGGACTTTTAGCGAGTTAAGTGAACATGATAACCGCTACACTACAGAAACGCTGCCACGTTTTAACATATACCTCATTCAGCATATACGAATTAATCTGTACACAACACCCTCTGTCAGTTAATTTGAACCCAAAGCTAAGGGCTAAATCAGATTTATGTTCCGGCC
Organism: Hemitrygon akajei; assembly: GCF_048418815.1. Classification (NCBI taxonomy): domain Eukaryota; kingdom Metazoa; phylum Chordata; class Chondrichthyes; order Myliobatiformes; family Dasyatidae; genus Hemitrygon; species Hemitrygon akajei. The sequence goes on along the minus strand of NC_133134.1, from coordinate 88,331,551 downwards.
GCTATTCAACTGGAAGCTAGTCGTGAGTAATGTGAACCTGATAACAACTGTACTAAAAAAGAAACCGGTGAGTTATTTTTTTTTTAAAGACCAGATTATGTGGAATATCGAAACTTGCGGGACGTTGTAAAGTAATTGGAAAAGTGCAATTTCAGACTGTCTTTCGGCTGTGAGACAAAGCAGAAGCTCGAGAAATGTTTCCAAGCGTTTCTCCTGGTTTCAGTTGTGAATTTCTATCCCAAAACGCATAAAATTCTAGAGCAACTCAGTGTTCACCAACGGGGCACCGAATCCGCTGTTGGTGCTGAGGGGGCATTGAGGGAACGGATCCGAGCTGCGGCACGCTCAGTTTGAATAAAACAGGCCGGCTGCTGAAGTTCTGCAAGTCAAGCCGGTGATATATAGGCAGCCGCCAGTCTGCAATCCAGATATCTCAGTATCAGTGCTGATGAAATGTCTTGGAACGAAACATTAACGTTTTTAACACCTATACATGCTGCCTGATTGATAAGTTCCTCCTGTATTTTGTGTATTTCACTAAATAAAGTACTGAGCGGCAGATTGTATGGGGTGGAAGGTTGATTTAAATTGTTCCTGATGAATCTAACGAAGATTAAAACGTGACAGGACATTGTGTGAATTCTGTGTGTGCACAGACTCGGTCATTGAAGAGACTGCGGCTCCCAGTAACAGCTGAGGCAAAGACTGACAGCCCTCCGCTAGAAGCGCCTGGATCAGACAGCGAATATACTGCTCTCTGGCAAGTGAATCTCTCCCACTACGGCAGGTCATTGAAGTTCCTTCTATGTGTGTACCTCGTGGAGCAGTGGTAGTGCGTCTAACTCCAGAACATTGGCAGCATTTTCAGTAATCACATGTTCATTGGAACCATGCACGGAGAGAAGATCGAGAAGGACTAAACATTCAGCAAAAATGAGGATTCTGGCAAAATGGAAATAGATCACAGCGCAAAATAGACTTAGCAACGATCGCGTAAATCAACCGCTGTTCCAAATTCAAACATTTTTTCGTATTTTCCGTCTTTGCACAGATAATTATCACATCGGGATGCCAATTGAAATAGACTTAGCAACGATCGCGTAAATCAACCGCTGTTCCAAATTCAAACATTTTTTCGTATGTTCCGTCTTTGCACAGATAATTATCACGTCGGGATGCCAATTGATGTGATAAATTCTAGAAAGTACTTCATTGCAGAGATCTTAACTGAGGTTTCACTAAAAAATCAATCAAGCAAACTCTGGCAGAGACCGGGACCATAAGCAGCGATGCGTTGCGTGTTCTGCTGCAAATGTTATATTGCGGAATTTGAACTGATTCCCGAATTCTGTCGTCAAAGTGCAAGACGACAGTGTGCTCACAGCAACGTTAATCGGAGTGCGCCGGTGTGTTCTGATTCTGGAGATGTTCAGCTCGCCACCCTCGACAGGCGAAGAAGTGTTTGCAGGTCTCTCGAAATAGAAATTCATGGCGTACATTCGCTTTCAAATTTTTTTTTTAATCATCTAGAGATACAGCACGTCCTTCCGCCCCAACGTGCCGCGCCGCCCAATTCACCCAGTTGACCTAAACAATAACTAACCTTACGACTTGGAATCGTGGGAGGGAACCTACCAAGTGCACGCCGTCACGGAAAGAACGTTCAATGGCCTTACAGACCGTGACAGAACTGAACGTAGGTCCGTAGCACTGGACACGACCGTGTCACCCACCGATAGTCTCCAAGTCAAGGTCTCTCGACGTGGGTGGGATTCCTGTCCATGCGTACAAATCACAATGGCTTAATAGTCCGTCGTCTTAACCAATCCGTCAAATGACCTGGCCCAAATGTTCTGGAGAAATCTACTTCTGCAATATGACGGGTACTGCTGGACTGGTTTTGTTGGTTCTTCAATTGAAGAACGATTGAGAGTGGACGATTGTTGACAATGGATAAATTGCAATTTCTTGTGAAATAATTTCCCCGACAGTGTTGACCACAGGTTCTGTGGCGCAATGGATAGCGTGTTGGACTTCTAGGAATGTGTGAAGAAGTAATTCAAAGGTTGTGGGTTCGAGTCCCGCTAGAGCCGGTGTTCCTTCTGGATTCAATTTTCTAGCGATAAAGGACTTCCGAATTCCAGTAACCGATGGCGGAGAAAGTAGGGAAAACAGGTCATTGTTTGAAATACTCAACTCCTACACGCGACACGTGAATCAATTATAGTACATAATCAGTTACAGTTTAAACATATGCATTACAATATACAGCTGCCGCAAAACAACAAATTGCGAGTACGATTAAACCTGATTTAGACTCTGATTCTGATTTGTCACTCTTAGCATAGGGCACGGACGTTTGTGTGTAGGAATATGTTTTATACCTATGGTTTCTTTCAAATTCCTTAAATTCTGCCATTACTTTAATGTCCTAATTGTGACAAGCTATTTGCATCATGTTCATGTAACTCAACCATTCTCTGGACAAGATCTATAAGTTTCTATTCTACATTTCAGAAATAATTTCCCATTTCTACCTGGAATCTTTCGCCTCAATAAATATGCAAGAGTCTATTTGCCCGAGCCCATTTTAAATGGGATCTGGACCCCGCATAAACCTTCCTTGGAAATGGTAATGTTTATACTCAAGTGAACAGTCTGCTCTTGATATATGACATCGATTCGAGTAATTCAACAGAAAGAAGTCATAGACAGCTGATGCGAAATCCAGTGGAGTTTCTACGCACAGATTCAAAACTCTGCTCGCAGCTGGTTTCCATTTATCTTAAACTGAAGATTTAGGCTAATAAGTACCAGCTGTTGCCCTTGAACTGAGTGTCTCATCTGCTACAGTGACGTGAAGGAGAGTGTGCAACAGGTCCTCTGGGATGTTCATCAATATCAGGATGTTCAACACATCGAGCAGCATTCAAGGAGATTGAGGATGAGTCAATTTTATTTGAAATTAGACAACCAGCGATGAATGAATTGTTCCTGAGAAAGAAAACGAATTGATCATATATTGTCCATGTCGAAACTGTTATTTATAGTCTTCCACAAAGCACTTAACCATGAAATTGCGTTGCAGTTCTAAACACCGGAATCATCAGGCGATCGTTAATTATGGTAACATATAAGCAGGTAAATTGTTAACCTAATTCACACCTGTTGGTGTGAAGATCGGTTATGACAGCATTAGGGAACCACAGTTGACGAGAGACATTGAGGAGTCTCGTAAAGAAAAAAAACGATGCATGTATGGTGAACCGGCATAAATAATGTCCCACCATTCAGGACGTTTACTGAGACAGATGAGTAAAAAGGGCCCGAAGGGTCATTGGGCACCCGAGTCATCCCAATCACAACCTGTTCCAGCTTGAAAATGTACCGCAGTGTAAAGGCCAGGACCAACAGGCTCCAGGACAGCCTATTCCACCAGGCCATCAGACTGATTAATTCACAGTGATACAATTGTATTTCTATACTATATTGATTTTCGTGTTGTACATACTCTTTATTACAAATGATTATAAATAGCATATTGCACATTTAGACGGCGTCGTAAGGTAAAGATTATTAATCTTCATGTATGTGAAGGACGTAAGAAATAAAGTCAATTCAATCCTACAGAAATACCCCACAGCATTTGCAGCAAAATCTTAGCAGTAAAATCTGACCCATGGTGTTACATGTATATGAATTACTGTGTTATTTAAGGAAAAGCAAATATCCATGTCCGTTGCATGTTTTCAGATCGTTTATTTTCAAATTCATTCCTTCAGTTTCAGTTTCTTCTATATTATTCTAGCTTCGCTTCAGAATTTATTTCGGGTTTAACTTCGCTAAATTACAAATTAGTTTACGCACACCTCTCCGTTATCTTCATAGTAAGCACCACTTCCATCATGGTATTTGACCTCTATTTAAATATTTCAGTGCTATTAATCCTCCTGCCTCCTTCTGTTCCCGTGACGTGAAGCGGAGTGTGCGGCAGGAAATACGGCCTGCAGACGATCAGACTCTGAGATTCTGTTTACATATTAAGAGGAATAGGATAATCAGGAGAGATGGTTACCCGATAAGGAGCATCGCAGACCTCTTTATGTGGAGCTAGGAGAAGGGTGAGATCCAAAGAATGAAAAGAAACGGGGAAATTCACTTGTTTCCTGACACCGAAAGAAAACGGGGAATACGATTTTGTTCAAGACAGTGATTTATCACATAACCACAATCTCTGATAGTTCAGAAACGCTAAAATTGTTTATATTTCCACTGGAAGTTTGTTGGGGTTTTTCAAACTCTAAGTGTATTAAACATAGTTTGGCATCGCTTGATCTCGTGGCGCAATGGTAGCGCGTCTGACTCCAGATCAGAAGGTTATGTGTTCGAATCATGTCGAGGTCACAAGCGCTGCCACGGATTTTGTTCATTAAAAATTTGCTACGTGTCCGCTCAGTTGTTCCCGAAATTAAATCCCTTCGGAAAACAGCCGGCCGAAGCTGACCTGTGAGGCCAATTTTAACAATGAACTGTCGTGTCTAAAATGAAATACTGTGTCGAAATACAAAATTCAGCATCGCTGGTAAGGAGCTACATTTTCAAAACATTCAGCGTTCCCACCATCTCTACATTATTAATTTCCTATCTTCTTAAAGCGGAAGGAAGCCACCGCCTGTCCGAAAGCAGATTTCCCAATGTAACATATCACATAGAACAGTACAGCTCTGTAACTCGGCCCACAATGTTGTTCTCATCTTTTATGCTATTCTAGTATCAACCTAAGTCTTCCCTCCCATAGAGCCCCCATTCTGTGTTGTTGGTCAAGAGTTGAGTGTGGGTCTTATCCCTGTATTGTTGTTCCGCTGCCTTGATGACTTTACCCACATCGTAGCAGCATTTCTTGAGTTCCTGCGGATTACCGGCAATGTAAGCTATGTGTCGCGCGGTAAGAGCTGCTCGCACGGAAATGTTGACGCAGGGTTTCTATTTTGGATAGATCCTGATCAAATTTCTGGGGGACAACAACCTCGATGCACTTCCAGATGAAACAATACAGGGATAAGATCCACACTCAACTCTTGACCATCAACGCACGTAGCTTATGGCAATGTGTACACACCATCGCAGATTCAAAGCTAAACGCAGTGGAGTTTCCAACATTGCTCCCTCTCTCCCAGACGAGCTAAATCATTTTTACGCTCGATTCGATGTCACTAGCGCTGTACTCCTCAGGAGACCTACAGCTGATGAGACCTGCAGCTTGGTCATCTCTGAGGCCGAATTACGTAGATGGACAGTCGCAAGGCGGGTACACAGGATGTGCGCGGCACAACTGACTGTTGTGTTTATAAACATTTTAAATCTCTCCCTCTCCCAGTGTAGAGTGCCGTCTTGCTTCAAAACATCCGCCAGTGTTCTGGTACCTAAAAAGACCAAGGTAACATTTCTGAATGACTGGTGCCCAGTCGCACTCAACTAAATAATAAGCGAATGCTTTGAGAGGCTAGTCAAGGACTACATCTGCAGCATGCTAACACCCACACTGGACCGCTTGCAATTCGCCTACCGACGGTAACCACAGCTCTACACACCGTCCTTACACACCTGGAAAAGAGGGATGCTTATGTGAGAATGCTGTTTTTGGATTACAGTTGAGTATTCCACACCATAATTCCCTCCAGATTCGACAAGAAGCTCAGAGTCCTTGACCTTCACCCTGCCTTGTGTAGCTGGATCCTGGACTTCCTGTCAGAGCGCCGGCATGTGGCAACAGTGGGGTCCCTCACCTCTGCCTCTCTGACCCTCAACACAGGTGTCCCTCAGGGCTGTGTAGTAAACCCCCAAATTTACTCATTGTACACCCATAATTGTGTCGCCACCCACAGCTCCAATCTGCTAATTAAATTTGCTGACGAAACTACATTGATTGACCTAATATCAAGCAACATTGAGGCAGCCTACAGAGCAGAAGTCATCACCCTGAAACAGTGATGTCAAGAAAACAAGCTCTCCCTCAATGTCGCAAAAACAAAGGAGATGGTTGTGCACTGGATGAGGAATGGAGACAGACTAACCACTACAGACATCAATGGATCGCGGTTTAAGGGGGTGAACAGCTTCAGGTTCCTCAGCATAAACATCACCGAGGTTCTCATGTGGTCTGTACACAACAGTGCTCTTTCACCTCAGACTGTAGAAGAAGTTTGGTATGGGCCCCCAAACCCTAAGAACTTTCTATAAGGCCACAATTGCGAGCATCCTGACAGGCTGCATCACTGCCTGGTATGGGAACTGAACTTTCCTCAATCGCAGGATTCTGCAGAGAGTGATGTGCACAGCCCAGCACATCTGGAGTTGTGAACTTCTCACTATTCAGGAAATTTAAAAAGACAGGAGTGCAAAAGGGCCCGAAGGACCATTGGAGACCCGAGTCACCACAACCACAAACTGTTCCAGCCGCTCCCATCCGGGAAACGTTACCGCAGCATAAAAGCCAGGACCAACAGGGTCCGGGACAGCTTCTTCCACGAGGCCTTCAGACATCTTAGTTCATGCCGACGTAGCTGTATTTCTATGCTATATTGACTATCCTGTTGTACATAATATCTATTATAACTTACTATAAAATGTAGATTTCACATTTAGACAGAGACGTAACATAAAGATTTTTCTTCTCGTGTCTATGAAGGATGTAAGAAATAAAGTACATTCAATTCAATGTGCCAGGCAGACTTGAAGGTCTTAAGGTGCATAAGTCACCTGGTTCAGATGGAATACATCCTAGAGTCCCGAAGTGGTTGCTGAAGAGATAACGGACGTATCGGTCATGATCTTTCAAGAATCACTTGACTCTGGCATGGTTTCAGAGGACTGGGAAATTGCAAATGTCACTTCAAGAAGGGAGGACGGCAAAAGAAAGGAAATTTTAGGTCAGTTAGCCTAACCTCAGTGGTTGAAAAGGTGTTGAGGTCTCTTATTCAGGATGAGGCTTATGAGTGATTGGAGACTAATGATAAAATAAATCAATATCAGTGTGGTTTCTAAAATGGGAAATCTTGCCTGACAAATATGTTAGAATTCTTCGAGGAAGTATCAAACTGTCATGGACCGGTCTGTAATATCTGCATTCTGATTCATGGTCGGTCCATGTTCCTTACTCCAGGTTTCCCAGTTTTCCCCAGTTTGTGTTGAGGCAGCTGATTCTCGTTTGGACTGGCTTCATAAATAGCTTCAGGATTCAGCCTCTGGCTGCTGCATGGTTCCTGTCCAAACCCCCTGTCTGTATCCATTTCCTTCACGTTGCTCCTGGAACCTTGCCTCGCCTCGCCTCGCCTGGACTCTTGCCTTGCCTGCAACCCTTGTCTTCACTGCTGTCAAGTTCAACCACCAGAGCAAGATAGGAGCTGTCTTTCGTTGTTTTGAACTGTTTCTGTGTCCACGCCTTCGCTTGGTAGGTCCGGCCGTCTGCCGCTACTTTGTGCTGGGAACCGTCTCGTCTGCATGCTGTGTAATGAGTCCCGGTCCTACGTCCTGTACCCAAGGAGGGGTCCCGGCTCTTTGTTCCATGTTCCTGTTTCTCCCTCGACCAAGTCAAGAATTCAGGGGTCTCATCCAGTCCTAGCCACGTCCAAGTACCTTGTCCTGTTCAAGCCACGGTTTTGTATTCTCGTCTTCTCTATGTGCCTCGGCCAAGCCCAGGAGCTCCTTGCCTAGCCCGGTGCTGGGGTCCCCTCGTCCTCTGCTGGGGTTCCCTTGTCCTGTCCAGGAGTCTCACGTCCACTCCTCTTGCCTCTCCTCGTCCTGTAGCCACGGCTTGTCCTCGCCTTGTTCTGGAGACCGAACCCGAATCAAGACCCAGATTCTGGGTCCCTGCCCAGTCTCTGGCTCGGAGTCCAAGCCCAGGCTCCTAGTTTCCAGTTCCATTTCCTGGTACCGCTATCCTAGTCAAGTCCTAGCCCACGCCCAGAATCGTTCTCTCGTCTAGGGCCTGTGTCAGGTCCAGCGTCGTTTCTTCCCCACTTTCCTTGCTTCCTTCTCTCGCCAAGTCCTGTTCCTGATTGTTCAGTGTCTGTGTCTTGCATTTGGGACCGTTCCCATCGCCCACCGTATGACACAAGCAGGGTGGACAAAGGATAGGTAGAGGATGCAACTTTCTTGGATTTTCAGAAGCGTTTAATAAGTTGGCACACATGAATCTGCTTAACAGGATAAAATTCTATGGCTTTCCAGAAAAACCTGTGCTGATAGGCAGGAGGCAGCGAATGGCAATAAAGGGGGCTTTTCTGGTTGACTGCCAGTGACTGGTGGTGTTCCTCAAGGGTCAGTATTGGGATCATTACTTTACATATTGTTTGTTAATGATTTAGAAAACAGAATTGATGCCTTTGCAGCAAAGTGTGCGGATGATAGGCAGATAGGTCGGCGGGCAGTCAGTGCTGAGGAAGCAATGCGATCACAGCTAAAATTCGACAAATTGGAAGCATGGGCAAACAGGTAGCAGGTGGAATACAGTGTTCAGAAATGCACGATATAATACACTTCGGTAAAAAGAGAAATAGTGCAGACTATAATCTAAATGGGGAGAAAATGTCAGCATCAGAGTTGCGTGGATCTTCGTGCAAGACTCCCAGAAGTTAAATTTACAGTTTGAGTCTGTGGTAAAGAAGGTAAATACAAGGTTGGCATTCATTTCAAAGGGAATAGAATATAAAAGCATCAGATAACGCCCAACCTTTATGAGGCACCACTCAAACCGCAGTATTGTGAGCATTTTAGGGCCCAATATCTCAGGAAGGATGTGTCGTCATTGGTGAGAGTACAGAGGAGTTCACGAGAATGTTTCCAGGATTGAAGGGGCGAACATATGAGGAGCGTTTGGCAGCTTTGGGCCTGTATTCACCATAATTTAGAAGAATACGGGTGATCTCGAATTCGAAGATCTCGAAAAAAAGGCAAGATGGATGCATGTGGACAGAATGCTTTATTTGGTGAACGCATCCATAAGTAGAGGGCACTGCCTCAAATTTGAGGAGCGACATTTAGAACAAAGATAAGGAGGATTTTGGATGACCAGAGGAGTTACTCCACTATTGTGTGCGTATTGTGACAGGAATTCACAATTCACAAGATTTCGTAATCTGGATCGGGGAGTAACACATTGAAACATTCCACCAGATTCCTCTTTTTCTCACAGTCGGCAGATTCACTGAAATGGCATCCTTTAATTTACTCTTCGATGCCCAGAAAGATTCCACGTTCTATGTAAACTAATGAAGGGTCTGCGCCCGAAATGATGACGGCGAATTCCTCTCGATCGCTCCTGCAAGACCAGAGGAGTTGCTCCACTATTGTGTGCGCTTTATGACTGAAATTAACAATCCGGATCGGAGAGAAACACTGTGAAAATTTTAACCAGATTCCGCTTTCTCTCACAGCCGACAGATTCACTGAAATGGTATCCTTCCCCTTACTCTTCAATGTCCAGTAAGTTTCCACGTTCTATGTAACTAGGTCTTGTTTTTCACACAGGTGATTTTTATAGTGCGCTGGTTATCAAGGTTACATTACACGCCAATAGTTCCCAGTTCGATAGAGGACGGCAACGTAACGGCAGGAACAGTTCAATACGGCGCACATAATATGAACAGAATTACCACCGCTATGTACTCTGTGACTCTGAATCTCTCGTTCAATCTACGTTGAAGCTTTCGCCTTCTCGGACGACTGTCTGTATCTTCGCCTTTGTCCCCATTTTCTCAGTAACGGCCGTTGTTGACAATTTGTGTTTATTATCATTGTTCGGGTTGAAAACTCTATTTCGCACACACGAGTGAAGTCACAGGACGATGCGGAATTTTATACATCCTCATCTGGACTCAGCAGGAGCCAGTTTCAGTTCTGGCGGGATCATGAGGATTGTCACGACTTATTCTTCGTTATATTCACTATGGAATTTAAGTCAAAACTGCATCCCTTCCCCACACCTCAGTTTGTACCGCCGAGTTTGTATGTAGCAAGAAACACAAAGTGCTGGAGGAACTCAACAAAACAAGAAATTCCGCAAATGCTGGAAACGTGAGGGGAAATCAAGATGTCAGACGGCATCTCCGGAGGAGAATGAACAACTCACAAGTCATGCCAAGACACTTGTTCGATACTTTATTTACACTGATACTGAGAACTCTGACTCGCAGCGGGGCGGCTCGTTCTGTTTCACCGGCTTGACTTGAAGAACTTCAGCATCGGTCTGCTTGTTTAAAACTACCTCGCACCCATATTGAAAATATACGGTGAGTGTGTCGTACCTCTGATCCCTTCTCTTCAGGCGCCGTCAACACCACCGACAGATCGTTTTTCGGATAAAGGGTGTTCGCCCGAAACGTTGACGGTGTATTTCCCTCTCTCTCGCTGCTGCATGACCAGAGGAGTTACTGCACATTGTGTGCGTATTGTGACAGGAATTCACAATCTGGATCGGGGAGAAACATGTAAAAACTTTTCACCAGACTCCCCTTTCTCTCACAGCCGACGTGTCATCTGAAATGCTATCCTTCCATATACACTTCAACGGCTAGCAAATTTCTACGTTCTGTTTAAACTGGTCTTGGTTTTTAACACCCTAGCGGTTTTTATACTGCAGTGGTTATCAAGGTCAATTTACATGCCAATACCTCCCAGTTCCATAGAGGACGGCAACGTGTATATTTCTCGTGTTCCAATTTGTGAGCAAGAGCGTATATACTGTGGGCTTCTGTTCAAGCTGACAACTGCTGCCCGAAGGTATCTTTCTACTTTGCAAGCATTCTGACAAGTTTGTTTGCCCATCACTGGTGGGAAGTAGGGCAGATCTGATTCAATACGGCGCTCATGGGATGAACTGAATTACCATTGCTATGTATTCTGAGTGTCTGAATCTCGTTCAGTCGACTTTGAAGCCTTCTCCTTCTCGGGCTTTGTCTCCATCTTAGTTTCTGTCCCCATTTTGAAGTCCGTGGTACGTTCCTATTGCACCAACTGGACTCAGCGGAATCAGTTACAGTTAGGGCGGGTTTGGTGAAGATTGTTAGGTGTGAAAATTACCCATTGCATTCATTTTTATTGATAATGAGTTTGATTTTAGAATACAATTCCGTCGTTAATATCCGCTTTCAATTAGCTGGAAGTGAATGTTTAGTATAGGTTCATTTGTATCCGCTGCATGTGGTACATAATATGCAACCGTAGCTTTTCTATAGTGTAGTGGCTATCACGTTCGCCGAACACGCGAAAGGTCCGTTTCGAAACCAGGCAGAAACATTCTCTCATATTTTTGTATAAATCAAATCTCTGGAAAGGGACGCAGACTGAGCGTGACCGCACCCAGAAAACGCTGGACAAAGAGAAGTCAGCATTTATGTCGGGACCGTTTATCAGGAGTAGAAAAGATGGGGCACTGACTCAGTAAAAGAAGCATGTATGTTAAAAAAAAGTGCTAGAGAAACACAACAACACAGGAAATTTCGCAAATAGTGGAAATGTAATCAACAAGTCAGACGTCCTCTGCAGAGGAGAATAAATAATTGCCAATTCATGCCAATAATTTTAGATAGCAATGATAGCATTGGGCCGAGCCAGCATGGATTTACCAAGGGTAAATCATACTTGACTAATCTATTGGAGTTTTTCGAGGATGTAACCAGGAAGTTAGACAAGGGAGATCCAGTGGATGCAGTGTACCTCGATTTTCAGAAGGCATTTGATAAGGTCCCACATAGGAGATTGGCGGGTAAAATCAGAGCTCATGGTATTGGGGGGAAGATATTGACATGGATAGAAAACTGGTTGGCAGATAAAAAGCAAAGGGTAGCGGTGAATGGATGTTTCTCGGAATGGCAGGTGGTGACTAGTGGGGTGCCACAGGGCTCGGTATTGGGAGCACAGCTGTTTACGATTTACATCAACGATTTAGATGAAGGCATTGAGAATAACATCAGCAAGTTTGCTGATGATACTAAGCTGGGTGGCAGTGTGATATGTGATGAGGATGTTAGGAGAATTCAGGGTGACTTGGATAGGCTGGGTGAGTGGGCAGATACTTGGCAGATGACGTTTAATGTGAATAAGTGTGAGGTTATCCACTTTGGGAGTAAGAACAGGAAAGCAGATTATTATCTGAACGGTGTAAAGTTAGGTAAGGGAGAAATACAAAGAGATCTAGGAGTCCTTGTTCATCAGTCACTGAAGGTGAATGAGCAAGTGCAGCAGGCAGTGAAGAAGGCTAATGGAATGTTGGCCTTTATTACAAAGGGAATTGAGTACAAGAGCAAGGAAATCCTCTTGCATTTGTACAGGGCCCTGGTGAGACCACACCTGGAGTATTGTGTACAGTTTTGGTCTCCAGGGTTAAGGAAGGACATCCTGGCTGTAGAGGAAGTGCAGCGTAGATTCACAAGGTTAATTCCTGGGATGTCAGGACTGTCTCACGCAGAGAGTTTAGAGAGACTGGGCTTGTACACGCTGGAATTAAGGAGATTGAGAGGGGATCTGATTGCAACATATAAGATTATTAAGGGATTGGACAAGTTAAAGGCAGGAAATATGTTCCAGATGCTGGGAGAGTCCAGTACCAGAGGGCATGGTTTGAGAATAAGGGGTAGGTCATTTAGGACAGAGTTAAGGAAAATCTTCTTCTCCCAGAGAATTGTGGGGGTCTGGAATGCACTGCCTCGGAAGGCAGTGGAGGCCAATTCTCTGGGTGCTTTCAAGAAGGAGCTAGATAGGTATCTTATGGATAGGTGAATCAAGGGATCTGGGGACAAGGCAGGAACCGGGTATTGATAGTAGATCATCAGCCATGATTTCAAAATGGCGGTGCTCGAAGGGCCGAATGGTCTACTTCTGCACCTATTATCTATTGTCTATTGTCTATAAGACACTCGCTCCGTACTTTATTTACACTGATACTGAGATCTCTGGAATGCAGCGGGGCACTCGGCCTTCAGCCCCGCAAAACTGGGTGATTGCGTTTGTGTGAATGCTGTGTAATGTATCCCCAGTTACAAACCCACAACGCAAAATATCAGACAGTGCACCATATGCAAATAAATGATTGAAATTTATGTATCATAATATGAATATAAAACAAAGCCCCAAGTCAAGTCAAAGTCACGCCGGATTTCACACAGTAGTCTTTCTTCCACCTTCAGTCTCCTCCGAGCGTCGCCGACCTTCGGACCCTCAGATCCCAGTCGACACCGTCCGGTGGTCTACCAGCTCTCTCCACCTGCGTCTTCCCTCTTCATCTCTCCTCAACAAAGTCCGCAAAAAAACATCTTTCCAGACTCAAAAGGTACAGCAACAATCTGTTATTGGCTATCATGCATTCTGTTCTCTCCAGCCATAATCCAAGCATTGCTGCTGCAGCGAAACCGTTACCTCAACAGAGAACATTACAAAGAAGCCATTGCATTGGCAGTGAAACCTTACAGCGCGTTACATATGTAAATTGGTCTTGTTTTTTACACCACAGCGGTTTTTAACTGCAGTGGTTAACACGGTAAGATGAGGCGCCCATTCTTCCCAGTTCGATAGAGGACGGCAACGTGTATATTGCTCGTGGCCCAGTTGTTCAGTAAGAGCGTGTCTACTGTAAGTTAACGGCCTTTCCCCTCTCAGGCCCTGTCTCCATCTTCGTTTCTGTCCCCATTTTCTCAATATCTGCCGTTATTGACAATTTTGAAATTATTTGTTTTCCTTCGCGTTGAAAACTCTATTTGGACCAAACATAATGGAAGCCAAAGCGCGACATGCTGATTGTAAAATACGTGGAGCGTTCCTACAGCCCCAACTGGAGTCAGCGGGAGCCAGTTATAGTTGGCGCGGGATTCGTGAAGATTGTTTGATGTGTAAATGAGACCTCCATTTTTAATTCATATTATGTTTGATTGTAGTATATAATTCAGTCGTTGCTGTCGAGTTTCTATTAGTTGGAAGTGAATGTTTTGTATAAGTCCATTCCTATCAGTTGAATGCGGTAAAGGCTAGGCCACCGTAGTGTTTCTGTAGTGTAGTGGTTATCACGTTCGCCTAACACGCGAAAGGTGTCTGGTTCGAAACCAGGCAGAAACATTCTGTCATACTTTTGTATATGTCCTTCGAAAGGACGCAATCACACGTTTATTCAATGGAGTACTCCCGTTACTCGTTAAATAAACAAAACATCCCCTCACCCTCTAAACGCTGAAGAAAGAGCAGTTAACATTTATGTCCTGACCACTCATCAGGACTGGAAAAGAAAGGGCACGAATCAGAATAAGAAGATCGCTAAAAGTGTGTACACGCCGGCAGATGATAGTCAGAGACAATTGAGAGGGAACGTATGATGTAGGGAGCCTGGAGAAGAATTGTGTAAGTTTCTCAACTGAGACACTTTTAGCGGTGACACACTCTGTCCCACGCTGTGATCTCTTCTGAACTGCGACTCTTCTCATCCCAGGTACGTGCGTCCGATTCAGTCAGCACCCAGTTTGTCATTTCATCTCCAGTCTTCCCCAATATTCAGGGGAACAGGCAGGAGGTTCTATCAGCGTGATAGAGATACCCGCAAGGTGTGTTGCCACCCAGGTGCCAGGGTACAGGATGCCTCGGAGCGGCTGAAGAGTATTCTGAAGGGAGAGTGTGAAGAACCAGAAGCCTTGGGTCAGGTTGGTACCGATGACATTGGTAGAAAAAGGGAGGAGGCCTTAAGTGAGAATTCGGGAAGTTGGGTAGGATGCTGAAAAGCTTATATTATATGATCAGGCATATTAATGCGTAGCTGAGAGAGTGGTTTAAGGGGCAGGGCGTCGTATTCCTGGATCACTGGGGTCTCTTCTGGAGAAGGTATGACATGTACAAAAAGGACAGGTTACATCTGAATCCAAGCGGTCTAATATTCTATCAGCAGGATTGATAGAGCTGTTAGGGAGGGTTAAAACTTATTTGGCAGGAAACCGGAATGATAGGGCTGAAGAAGTGGAAAATGGAAATAAATCAAAGACAGCGTGACACAGAGATGATATGAAGGACAGGCAGGACATGAGTCGTAGTCACATCTGGTGGGATGACTGTCAGGATATTTCACATTTGAGGCGAGCGTGATTACCACTGATTACCACTACAGAATGTGTCCTGTATCGGCGAGCGTGATTACCACTGATTACCACTACAGAATGTGTCCTGTATCGGCCCGAAACGTCGACTGTACTTCTTCCTATAGATGCTGCCTGGCCTGCTGCGTTCCACCAGCATTTTGTGTGTGTTGCTTGGAATTTCCAGCATCCACAGATCTCCTCGTGTTTGCTCTAGGGAAATACTGGTCGCCGATTACCTTGAACCGCTTGAGCAGACGCGAAAATCCTCTGTCCAATGCACACTGCCGATGTTTGTCCAGCTCTCCAGCATGAAAGGACGGCTAAAATATCTTTAAAAATCGGAAAGGCAAAGAAAAACAAACAGAAATCATTAATATAGGTCGTACTGTGTAAACGAAAAGAAATAAACGGTGAAAGAGATACTCCCGATGAGGCGAAGTGCTGATTGTAGGCGGATCTAGAGGCTCAGGCACAATACGAACACAGTGGGATTAATTGTGTACATTTACGATTAATATATTTGTCATTACACTAATCCAAACCTTCGTTCAGCCAAAGGTGGTCATAGACTTTTGAAAGTTTGTTGGGTTGTTTTCAAACTGTAAGTCTATTCCCAATAGTCTGGTATCGCTTGACCTCGTAGCGCAATGGTAGCGCTTCTAACTCCAGATCAGAAGAGTCCGTGTTCGAATCACGTCGAGGTCAGAAGCGCTACGACGGATTTTGTCATTAAAATGTTTCCTGCGTGTACGCTCAGTTGTTCTTCCCGGAGTTAAACGCAGTTTTCTTCCCAGTTAAACTTTGCCATTCGGAAAACAGCCGGCCGAAGTTGACCTTTGAGGCCCATTTCAACAATGAACTATCGTGTCTAAAGTAAAATACTGTGTTGAAATACAAAATTATCTTCCTTTTATTCCAAAGCCATCATTGCTGGAAATTTGAAATCTAAAAAAATTAAAATTATGCAAACATTAATTAATTTTCTTTCTTCTTAAAGCGAAGGAAGCCACCGCTTGTCCGAAAGCAGATTTCCCAATGTAACATAACACATAGAACAGTACAGCTCTGTAACTCGGCCCACAATGTTGTTCTCATCTTTTATGCTACTCCATTATCAATCTAAGTCTTCCCTCCCATAGAGCCCCCATTCTGTGTTGTTGGTCAAGAGTTGAGTGTGGGTCTTATCCCTGTATTGTTGTTCCGCTGCCTTGATGATTTTACGCACATTGTAGCGGCATTTCTTGAGTTCCTGCGGATTACCGGCAATGTAAGCTATGTGTCGCGCGGTAAGAGCTGCTCGCACGGAAATGTTGACGCAGGGTTTCTACTTTGGATAGATCCTGATCAAATTTCTGGGGGACAACATCCTCGATGCACTTCCAGATGAAACAATACAGGGATAAGATCCACACTCAACTCTTGACCATCAACGCACGTAGCTTATGGCAATGTGTACACACCATCGCAGATTCAAAGCTAAACGCAGTGGAGTTTCCAACATTGCTCCCTCTCTCCCAGACGAGCTAAATCATTTTTACGCTCGATTCGATGTCACTAGCGCTGTACTCCTCAGGAGACCTACAGCTGATGAGACCTGCAGCTTGGTCATCTCTGAGGCCGAATTACGTAGATGGACAGTCGCAAGGCGGGTACACAGGATGTGCGCGGCACAACTGACTGTTGTGTTTATAAACATTTTAAATCTCTCCCTCTCCCAGTGTAGAGTGCCGTCTTGCTTCAAAACATCCGCCAGTATTCTGGTACCTAAAAAGACCAAGGTAACATTTCTGAATGACTGGTGCCCAGTCGCACTCAACTAAATAATAAGCGAATGCTTTGAGAGGCTAGTCAAGGACTACATCTGCAGCATGCTAACACCCACACTGGACCGCTTGCAATTCGCCTACCGACGGTAACCACAGCTCTACACACCGTCCTTACACACCTGGAAAAGAGGGATGCTTATGTGAGAATGCTGTTTTTGGATTACAGTTGAGTATTCCACACCATAATTCCCTCCAGATTCGACAAGAAGCTCAGAGTCCTTGACCTTCACCCTGCCTTGTGTAGCTGGATCCTGGACTTCCTGTCAGAGCGCCGGCATGTGGCAACAGTGGGGTCCCCCATCTATGCCTCTCCACCCTCAACACAGGTGCCCCTCAGGGCTGTGTACTAAACCCCCAAATTTACTCTGTGTACACCCATAATTGTGTCGCCACCCACAGCTCCAATCTGCTAATTAAATTTGCTGACGAAACTACATTGATTGGCCTAATATCAAGCAATAACGAGGCAGCCTACAGAGCAGAAGTCATCATCCTGAAACAGTAATGTCAAGAAAACAAGCTCTCCCTCAATGTCGCAAAAACAAAGGAGATGGTTGTGCACTGGATGAGGAATGGAGACAGACTAACCACTACAGACATCAATGGATCGCGGTTTAAGAGGGCGAACAGCTTCAAGTTCCTCAGCATAAACATCACCGAGGATCTCATGTGGTCTGTACACAACAGTGCCCTTTCACCTCAGACTGTAGAAGAAGTTTGGTATGGGCCCCCAAATCCTAAGAACTTTCTATAAGGCCACAATTGCGAGCATCCTGACAGGCTGCATCACTGCCAGGTATGGGAACTGAACTTTCCTCAATCGCAGGATTCTGCAGAGAGTGGTGTGGACAGCCCAGCACATCTGGATGTGTGAACT
Organism: Hemitrygon akajei; assembly: GCF_048418815.1. Lineage (NCBI taxonomy): Eukaryota > Metazoa > Chordata > Chondrichthyes > Myliobatiformes > Dasyatidae > Hemitrygon > Hemitrygon akajei. The sequence continues at coordinate 88,313,738 of NC_133134.1, read as the reverse complement.
TCTCACTATTCAGGAAATTTAAAAAGACAGGAGTGACAAAGGGCCCGAAGGACCATTGGACACCCGAATCACCACAACCACAAACTGTTCCAGCCGCTCACATCCGGGAAACGTTACCGCAGCATAAAAGCCAGGACCAACAGGGTCCGGGACAGCTTCTTCCACGAGGCCTTCAGACCTCTTAATTCATGCCGACGTAGCTGTATTCCTATGCTATATTGACTATCCTGTTGTACATAATATCTATTATAAATTACTATAAATTGTCGATTGCACATTTAGACGGAAACGTAACATAAAGATTTTTAATTCTCGTGTCTATGAAGGATGTAAGAAATAAAATACATTCAATTCAAAAGTGCCAGGCAAACTTGAACGTCTTAAGGTGGATAAGTTACCTGGTCCCGAACAGATTGCTGAAGAGATAACGGACATGATCACTTGGTCATGATCTTTCAGGAATCACTTGAATCTGGCATGGTTTCAGTAGACTGGGAAATTGCAAATGTCACTTCAAGAAGGGAGGACGGCAAAAGAAAGGAAATTTTAGGTCAGTTAGCCTAACGTCAGTGGTTAAGAAAGTGTTGAGGTCTCTTATTCAGAATGAGGCTTCTGAGTGATTGGAGAAAAATTATAAAATAATTCAATATCAGTATGGTTTCTAAAAAGGGAAATCTTGCCTGACAAATTTGTTAGAATTCTTTGAGGAAGTAACAAGCTGTCATGGTCCGGTCCATGAAATCTGCATTCCGATTCACAGTCCGGTCCACGTTCCTTACTCCAGGTTTTCCGGTTTTCCCCAGTTTCTGCTGAGGCAGCAGATTCTCGTTTGAGCTGGCTTCATAAATAGCTTCAGGATTCAGCCTCTGGCTGCTGCATGGTTCCTGTACAAACCCCCTGTCTGTATCCCTTTCCTTCACCTTCCTCCGGGAGCCTTGCCTCGCCCTGGCTCGCCTCGCCTGGAGCCTCGCCCTGCCTCGCCTTGCCTCGCCTGGAGCCTTGCCCTGCCTCGCCTTGCCTCGCCTGGAGCCTTGCCCTGCCTCGCCTTTCCTCGCCTGGAGCCTTGCCCTGCCTCGCATGAAGCCTTGCCCTGCCTCGCATGAAGCCTTGCCCTGCCTCGCCTTGCCTCGCCTGGAACCTTGCCCTGCCTCGCCTCACCTCGCCTGGAGCCTCGCCTCGCCTCGCCTGGAGCCTTGCCTCGCCTCGCCTGGAGCCTTGCCTTGCCTCGCCTTGCCTCGCCTGGAGCCTCGCCTCGCCTCGCCTAGAGCCTTGCCTTGCCTCGCCGTGCCTTGCCTCGTCTGAAGCCTTGCCTTGCCTGTAACCCCTGCCTTCACTGCTGTCAAGATCAACCACCGGAGCAAGATATGAACTGTCTTTCGTTGTTTTGAACTGTTTCTGTGTCCACGCCTTCGCTTGATAAGTCCAGCCATTTGCCGCTACCTAATGTTGGGGACTGTCTCGTCTGCATGCTGTGTAATGAGTCCCGGCCCTACGTCCTGTACCCAAGGAGGGGTCCCGGCTCTGTGTTCCATGTTCCTGTTTCTCCCTCGACCAAGTCAAGACTTCAGGGGTCTCGTCCAGTCCTAGCCACGTCCAAGTACCTTGTCCTGTCCAAGCCACGGCTTTGTATTCTCGTCTTCTCTATGTGCCTCGCCAAGCCCAGGAACACCTTGCCTAGCTCGGTGCTGGGGTCCCCTCGTCCTTTGCCTTGATTCCCTTGTCCTGTCCAGGAGTCTCATGTCCAGTCCTGTTGCCTCTCCTCGTCCTGTAGCCACGTCTTGTCCTCGCCTGGTTCTGGAGTCCGAGCCCAAGTCAAGACCCAGATTCTGGGTCCTTGTCCAGTCTCTAGCTCGGAGACCAAGCCCAGGCTCCTAGTTTCCAGTTCCATTTCCTGGTACCGCTATCCTAGTCAAGTCCTAGGCCATGCCCAGAATCCTTGTCTTGTCCAGGGCCTGTGTCAGTTCCACCGTCGTTTCTTCCCCACTTTCCTTGTTTCCTTCTCTCGCCAAGTCCTGTTCCTGGTAGTTCAGTGTCTGTGTCTTGCATTTGGGTCGGTTCCCATCGCCCACCGTATGACACAAGCAGGGTGGACAAAGGATTGGCAGCGGATGTAACTTTCTTGGATTTTCAGAAGCGTTTAATAACGTGGCACACATGAGGCTGCTTAACAGGATAAAATTCTATGGCGTTGTCGGAAAACCTGGGCTGACAGGCAGGAGGCAGCGAATGGCAATAAAGGGGGCTTTTCTGGTTGTCTGCCAGTGACTGGTGGTGTTCCTCAAGGGTCAGTATTGGGATCAGTACTTTTCATATTATTTGTCCAAGATTGAGAAAACAGAATTGATGCCTTTGCGGCAAAGTGTGCGGATGATATGCAGATAGGTCGGCGGGCAGTCAGTGTTGAGGAAGCAATGCGATCACAGCTAAATTTCGACAAATTGGAAGAATGGGCAAACAGGTAGCAGGTGGAATACACTGTTCCGCAATGCACGATATAATGCACTTTGGTAAAAAGAGCAATAGTGCAGACTATTGCCTAAATGGGGAGAAAATTCCAACGTCAGAGGTGCGTGGATCCTCGTGCAAGACTCTCAGAAGTTTGATTTCCAGTTTGAATCCGTGGTAAAGCAGGTAAATTCAAAGTTGGCATTCATTTCAAAGGGAATAGAATATGAAACCATCAGATAACGCCCAACCTTGATGAGACACTACACGTGGCGTATTGTGAGCAGTTTAGGGCCCAATATCTCAGGAAGGATGTGTCATCATTGGTGAGAGTACAGAGGAGTTCACGAGAATGTTTCCAGGATTGAAGGGGCGAACATATGAGGAGCGTTTGGCAGCTTTGGGCCTGTATTCACCACAATTTAGAAGAATACGGGTGATCTCGAATTCGAAGATCTCGAAAAAAAGGCAAGATGGATGCATGTGGACAGAATGCTTTATTTGGTGAAGGCATCCATAAGTAGAGGGCACAGCCTCAAATTTGAGAAACGACATTTAGAACAAAGATAAGGAGGATCTTGGATGATCAGAGGAGTTACTCCACTATTGTGTGCGTATTGTGACAGGAATTCGCAATTCACAAGATTTCGTAATCTGGATCGGGGAGTAACACGTTGTAACATTCCACCAGATTCCTCTTTTTCTCACAGTCGGCAGATTCACTGAAATGGCATCCTTCAATTTACTCTTCGATGCCCAGAAAGATTCCACGTTCTATGTAACTAGGTCTTGTTTTTTGACACGCCAGTGATTTTTATAGTGCGCTGGTTATCAAGGTGACATTACATGCCAGTAGTTCCCAGTTCGATAGAGGACGGCAACGTAACGGCGGGACCAGTTCAATACGGCGCACATGATATGAACAGAATTACCACCGCTATGTGCTCTGTGACTCTGAATCTCTCGTTCAATCTACGTTGAAGCTTTCGCCTTCTGGGGCGGCGTCTGTATCTTCGCCTTTTTCCCCATTTTCTCAGTAACGGCCGTTGTTGACAATTTGATTATGTTTATTTTCTTTCTTCGCGTTGAGAACTCTATTTCGCACACACGAGTGAAGTCACAGGACGATGCGGAATTTTATACATCCTCATCTGGACTCAGCAGGAGCCAGTTTCAGTTCTGGCGGGATCATGAGGATTGTCACGACTTATTCTTCGTTATATTCACTATGGAATTTAAGTCACAGCTGCATCCCCTCCCCACACCTCAGTTTGTACCGCCGAGTTTGTATGTAGCAAAAAACACAAAGTGCTGGAGAAACTCAACAAAACAAGAAATTCCGCAAATGCTGGAAACGTGAGGTGAAATCAAGATGTCAGTCGGCATCTCCGGAGGAGAATGAACAACTCACAAGTCATGCCAAGACACTTGTTCGATACTTTATTTACACTGATACTGAGAACTCTGACTCGCAGCGGGGCGGCTCGTTCTGTTTCACCGGCTTAACTTGAAGAACTTCAGCACCGGACTGCTTGTTTAAAACTACCTCGCACCCATATTGAAAATATACGGTGAGTTTGTTGTACCTCTGATCTCTTCTCTTCAGGCACCGTCAAAACCACCGACGGATTCTGTGGTTCGGTGGTTAACGGTTCGACAGATCGTTGTTCGGATAAAGAGTGTTCGCCTGAAACGTTGACGGCGTATTCTTCTCTCTCGCTGCTGCATGACCAGAGGAGTTACTCCACTATTGTGTGCGTATTGTGACAGGAATTCACAATCTGGATCGGGGAGAAACACGTTGAAACTTTTCACCAGATTCCGTTTTCTCTCACAGCCGACATATTCACTGAAATGTTATCCTTCCATTTACTCTTCAACGGCTAGCAAGTTTCTATGTTCTGTTTAAACTGGTCTAGGTTTTTTACACCCCAGCGGTTTTTATACTGCAGTGGTTATCACGGTCAACTTACACGCCAATAGTTCCCAGTTCCATAGAGGACGGCAACGTCAATATTTCTCCAATTCCAATTTTTCAGTAAGAGCGTATGTCCTGTGGGCTTCTGTTCAAGCTGACAGCTGCTGCCCGAAGGTATCTTTCTACTTTGCAAGCATTCTGACAAGTTTGTTTGCCCATCACAGGTGGTAAGTGGGGCAGGACCGGTTCAATATGGCGCACATGGGATGAACTGAATTAATATTGCTATGTAATCTGAATGTCTGAATCTCTCGTTCAGTCGACTTTGAAGCCTTCCGCCTCTCGGGCCTTGTCTCTATCTTAGTCTCCGTCCCCATTTTCAAGTACGTGGTGCGTTCCTACAGCGTCAACTGGACTCAGCGGGAGTCAGTTACAGTTGGGGCGTGATTTGTGAAGATTGTTAGCAGTGGAAATGAGCCATTGCATTCATTTTTATTGATATTGCGTTTGATTTTAGAATACAATTCCGTCGTTAATATCCGTTTTCTATTAGCTGGAAGTGAGTGTTTCGTATAGGTCCATTTGTATCCGCAGCATGTGGTACATGATATACAGCCGTAGCGTTTCTGTAGTGTAGTGGTTATCGCGTTCGCCTAACACGCGAAAGGTGTCTGGTTCGAAACCAGACAGAAACATTCTCTCATATTTTTGTATCAATCAAATCTCTGGAAAGGGACGCAAACTGAGTATAACCTCACACACAAAACGCTGGACAAAGAGAAGTCAGCACTTCTGTCGTGACCGTTTAGCAGGAGTAGAAAAGATGGGGTACGGAGCAGAAATAGAAGTCTGTATGTTAAAAACAGTGCTAGAGGAACACAACAACACAGGAAATTCCGCAAATAGTGGAAATGTAATCAACAAGTCAGACGGCATCTCCAGAGGAGAATGAACAATTGCCAATTCATGCCAAGACACTTGCTCCGTACTTTATTTACACTGATACTGAGATCTCTGGAATGCAGCCGGGCATTCGGCCTTCGGCCCCGCCAAACTGGGTAACTGCGTTTGTGTGAATGCTGTGTAATGTATCCCCAGTTACAAACACACAACGCAAAATATCAGACAGTACACCATATACAATTAAATGATTGACTTTATGTATCCTGATATGAATATAAAACAAGGCCCCAAGTCAAGGCAAAGTCACGCTGGACCTCACACCATCCTTCTTCCACCATCGGTCTCCTCCGAGCGTCGTCGACTTTCGGACCCTTAGATCCCAGCCCACGCCTTCCGGTGGTCTACCAGCTCTCTCCACACGCGTATTCCCTCTTGATTTCTCCTCGACAAAGACCGCGAAAAAACATCTATCCAGCCTCACAAGGCACAGCAACAATCTGTTACTGTCTAATATGCATCCTGTCATCTCCAGCCATAAACCATGTTGCTGCAGGGAAACCGTTACCTCAGAAGAGAACATTACAAAGAAGCCATTGCATTAGCAGTGAAATCTTACAGCGCTTTACATATGTAAATTGGTCTTGTTTTTTTACACCCCAGCGGTTTTTATACGGCAGTGGTTATCACGGGCAGATTAGACGCCCATGGTTCCAGGTTCGATAGAGGACGGCAAAGTAAATATTGCTCGTGGTCCAGTTTGTCAGTAACAGCGTGTTTACTGAAAGCTAACGGCCTTCCCCCTCTCAGGCCCTGTCTCCATCTTCGTTTCTGTCCCCATTTTCTCAGTATCTGCCGTTATTGACAATTTTGCAATTATTTGTTTTCCTTCGCGTTGAAAACTCTATTTGCACCAAACATGATGGAAGCCAAAGCGCGACACGCTGATTTTGAAATACGTGGAGCGTTGCTACAGCCCCAACTGGAGTCAGCGGGAGCCAGTTACAATTGGCGCGGGATTCGTGAATATTGTTAGATGTGTAAATGACACCTCCAGTTTTAATTGATATTATGTCTGATTGTAGTATATAATTCAGTCGTTGCTGTCGAGTTTCTATTAGTTGGAAGTGAATGCTTTGTATAAGTCCATTCCTATCAGTTGAATGCGGTAAAGGCTAGGCCACCGTAGTGTTTCTGTAGTGTAGTGGTTATCACGTTCGTCTAACACGCGAAAGGTGTCTGGTTCGAAACCAGGCAGAAACATTTTGTCATGGTTTTATATAGATTAAGTCCTTCGAAAGGACGCAACCGCACGTTTATTCAATGGAGAACTTTCGTTACTCGTTAAATAAACAAAACATCCCCTCACCCTCTAAACGCTGAAGACAGAGCAGTTAACATTTATGTCCTGACCACTCATCAGGACTGGAAAAGAAGGGGCACGAACCAGAATAAGAAGATCGCTAAAAGTGTGTACACGCCGGCAGATGATAGTCAGAGACAATTGAGAGGGAACGTATGATGTAGGGAGCCTGGAGAAGAATTGTGTAAGTTTCTCAACTGAGACGCTGTTAGCGGTGACACACTCTGTCCCACGCTGTGATCTCTTCTGAACTGCGACTCTTCTCATCCCACGTAAGTGCGTTCGATTAACTCAGCACCCAGTTTGTCATTTCAACCCCAGTCTTCCCCAATATTCAGGGGAACAGGCAGGAGGTTCTATCAGCGTGATAGAGATACCCGCATGGTGTGTTGCCACCCAGGTGCCAGGGTACAGGATGTCTCGGAGCGGCTGCAGAGTATTCTGAAGGCAGAGGGTGAAGAACCAGAAGCCTTGGGTCAGGTTGGTACCGATGACATTGGCAGAAAAAGGGAGCAGGCCTTAAGTGAGGCTTCAGGTTCCTGGATCACTGGGGTCTCTTCTTGGGAAGGTATTATATGTACAAAAAGGGCAGGTTACATCTGAATCCAAGCGGTCTAATATCCTAGCAGGCAGGATTAATAGAGCTGTTAGGGAGGGTTAAAACGTATTTGGCAGGAAACCGGAGTGATAGGGCTGAGGAAGGGGGAAATGGAATTAATTCAAAGATAGCGTGCCACAGAGATGATGAAGGACAGGCAGGACATGAGACATAATCATATTCGGTGGGATGATTTACAGGAAACAGAGGCGTGTTGCTGTTAAAACAGAAAGCAGCAAACACTGAACAGAAAGTTTTATATTTGAATGTATGCAGCAAAAGAAATAAAATGTGCGATCTTGAAATTCAGCTACATATTGGAAAGCACGATGTTGTGGCCATCTCTGAAACTTGGCTAAAGGATGGCTGCCATAGGCAGCTGAACGTCCAAGGATATGCGGTGCATCGGAAAGATAGGTTAGTAGGCAGAGGGGGTGGTCTGGCCCTGTGTATAATAACAATATTAAATCATTAGAAAGGTATGACACAGCATTGTCAGAGTCCCTATGAGCTGGCTTTCAAAATGACAAGGGTAAAAGGATCCTAATGCCAGTTCTATACAGGCCTCCAGACAGCAGCCGGGGTGTAGATTACAAATTACAGCAGGATATACTTAGAGCGTGTCAGAACGGCAATGTTATGATAATCGTTGGAGATTTTAACATGAAAGTGGGTTGGGAAAAGCAGGCCAGTACTGGACCTCAAGAGAGAGAATTTGTGGAATGTCTGAGGGATGGCTTTTTAGAAAAGCTTGTTGATGAGCACACTAGGCGATCGACTGTGCAGGATTGGGTGTGCAATGATCCGGAGGTGATAAGAGTGCTTAGGGTTAAGGAACAGTGATTACATTTCCTCAACACTACCCGCTCCTCCACCTATCTTTGTATCATCGACGAACAAGTCCATTAATCCCATAGCCCAAAGCGTTTATACACATCGTAAAAAGCAGCGGTCGCAACACCGACCCCTGTGGAATTGCACTCGGTTAAGGAGCAGTGATCATATTATCATCGAGTTCACTTTGAAATTTGAGACGGAGAAACTAAATTCCAATGTTTCGGTATTTCAGTGGAATAAAGGAAATTTCAATAAATGGCCAAAGTTTACTGGAAAGGAACATGAGCAGGAAGGACAGCACAGCAGCAATGGTTGGTGTTTCTGCGAAAAATGAGGGACCTGCAGGACAGATATATTTCATTTAATAAGAAATTTTCAAATGGAAGAAGGACACCACCGTGGCTGACAAGTGAAGTCAGAGCCAAAGTAAATGCAAAACAGAGGCATACAAGGAAACCAAAGATAGTTGGAAGATAGTGGGAAGCTTCTAAAAACTTGCAGAAGGAAATTAAGAAGGTCATTGGAAAGAAAAAGATGAATTATGAAAAGAAGCTGGCGACTAATATCAAAGAAGATAGTAAAAGTTTTTTCTTTCAGACCTCTTTCAGAGTCGATGCCTCCAGAAGACACAATACATCATTAAAGACCCCTCACACCCTCTCCATGAACTGTCTGCTCTTCTGCCATCAGGTAAACGTTACAGGAGCATCAAAACTAAAACCACAAGGCTACTAAACAGCTTCCTCCCACAGTCTGTCAGACTGCTAAATAGCTGTTCTACCCGACTCTGCTTTGGACACTTTTAACTTGCACTGGACACTTATAACTTTTTTTCAACTGACATGTGGCTGTTGTGTTTTACTATTTATTGTTATGTTTATTATTTAGTGTTGCGTTTGTTATGTAATGATTACACTGCTCCTGCAAAACGCTGTCTCATTCTGCCCTGTAGAGCTGATGTACGGTTAGAATGACAATAAAGTTTTTGAATCTTGAATCTTGAATCTTATTTTCCTGTAAATCCCAGCAAGAAAATGAATCTCAGGGTTGTATATAGTAAACTATATGTACTTTGATTATAAATTTACTTTGATCTTGACTGTCTTTAGGAAGAAAAAGATGAAAAGAAGCTGACGACTAATATCAAAGAAGATAGCAAAAGTCTTTCTTATGTATAGAAAGGGTAAAAGAGAGTTGCGGGTAGATATGGGATCAATAAAAAATGGCGCTAGAGATTGTAATGAGAGACGCTGAGACGGCAGAGGAACTGAATGCATATTTTGAATTGGTCTTTACAGTGGAAGTCTTCTGCAGTATACTGTATATTCAAGAGTTTCAGTGAAGTGAAGTATGTGCAGTGAAAATTACGACTGAGAAGGTGCTCGGGATACTTAATGGTCTGAGGGTGGATAAATCTCCTGGAGCTGATGGAATGCACTCTCGGATTCTGAAGGAAGCAGCTGGAGAATTTGCGGAAGCATTCACAATAATCTTTCAAGAATCGATAGATTCTGGCATTGTACCCGATGGCTGGAAAACTGCAAATGTTGTTCCACTATTTAAGAAGGGTGTGAGGCAGCTGAAAAGACACTATAGACCTGTTAGTCTGGCAACAGTGTTTAGGAACATTTTGGAATCCATTGCTAGGGATGGGATTATGGAGCACCTGGAGGCACATGACAAGCTAAGGCCAAAGCCGGCATGGTTTCCTGAAAAGAAACTCCTGCCTGACTAACCTACTGCGATCTTTTGAGGCAAATATGGGCAGGGTAGAAAAAAGAGATGCAGTGGATGTGCTTTACTTGGAATTTCGGAAGGCCTTTTTTAAGGTGCCGTACATGAGACTGCTTAGCAAGATAAGAGCCGATGGAATAACAGCGGAGTTAACAGCATGAGTGGAGCATTTGCTGATCGTCAGAAAACAGAGAGTGGAAATAAAGGGATCCTATTCTGGCTGGCTGCCGGTTACCAGTGCAGTTCCACAGGGGTCAGTGTTGCGACCGGTGCTTTTTACGATGTATGTCAATGCTTTGCACTAGGGGATTAATGGACTTGTTCGTCGATGATACAAAAATAGGTAGAGGAGCGGGTAGTGTTGAGGAAACAGAGACCCAGCAGAGGAACGCAGATAGTTTAGGGGAATGGACAAAGAAGTGGCAAATGAAATAGACTGTTGGAAAGTGTATAGTCATGCACTTTCGTGGAGGAAATAAACGGGTAGACTATTATTTAGAGGGGGAAAGATCCAAAATACAGGGATGTAAAGGGACTTGGGAGTCTTTGTGCAGGGCACCTTAAAAGTTAACCTCCAGGTTGAGTCGGCTATGAAAGGAGAAAGTAATGTTGGCATTCATTTCTAGAGGTATAGAATATAAGAGCAGAGATGTGATATTGAGGCTCAATAAGGCCCTCGTGAGACTTCACGGAGTGCAGTTTTAGGCTCCTTATTTTAGAAAAGGATACATTGACATTGGAGAGGGTTCAGAGAAGATTCGCGGGAATGATTCCAGGAATGAAACGGTAAACGTATGAGGAACGTTTGGAAGCTCTTGGGCTGTATTCCCTGGAGTTCAGGAGAATGAAGTGGGGGATCTCATACAAACATTTAGAATGTTAAAAGGCCAGAAGAGATTAGATATGGCAAAGTTATTTCGCATGATAGTGTAGCCAAGGACAGGAATTCACGATTTCAGGATTGAAGAAAGTGCATTTAAAACAGAGATGCGGAGAAATTTATTTTGTCAGGGTGGTAAATCTGTGGAATTTGTTGCTACGAGCGGCTGTGGAGGCCAAGTCATCTGGTGTATTTCAGGGAAAGATAGAAATATTCCTGATTAGCCAGGGCATCAAAGGGCATGGGGAGAATTCGGGGGAGTGGGGATGACTGGAGAAATGGATCAGCCCATGATTGAATAGCGGTGCAGACTCGATGGGCCGAATAGCCTACTTCTGCTCCGATGTCTTGTGGTCTTGAGAAGTAGTTCTATTACTCGTTCCATAAACAAAGCATCCGCTCATCCAGAAAACGCTGGAGGAAGACTGCTCAGCACTTATGCCGTGACCGTTCATCAGGGCTAGAAAAGAAGCGCCACGAAACAAAATAAGAAGTTTGGTAAACGTGTCTACTCACCGGCCTGTGATAGGAGGAGATGAGAGCGAATGTACGGTGTAGGGAGCGTGGAGAAGAATTGTGCAAAATTCTCATCTCAGACCACTGACACTGGGACACACTCGTACTGTCCTCCACTGTGATATCTGCTGAGCTACGACTCTGCTCATCCCAGGTACGTACAATCGATTTACTTGCCTGCCAGTTTGCCATTTCAACCCCAATCTTCCCCTATCGACGTGCCTTCTAGCACCTGGCGTAACTGATCGTCAAATGGCAGGAGAAGGATCGGATGTTGCAAATGCACTATTTAGCAAATCAGGAGTAAATTCCACTGGGAAGAATCAGTCTCTGAACAGGGTTATGCAACTTTTCACATCAGATGAAATAAGGAATTCGAGGAAACTAGCAGAAGCGGAAGCAATTCCATCTCTATCAGAGTATCAGAGCAAGTTTCATCTCATCAGTACCGCTCGAGGATGGTGCGAATGCCAGGGAGCTTAACTGATCAAGACGTCTGTCCAGTGAAGCGTAGACGGCGGTTTGGAACCCCCAGAGTCGCTTTTAGTTTATAGAGGGAACCTCATTTTTAGGGGGTTCCATGCAACAATCACCATTCTCTGATTTGTCACACTGGTGTTGCCGTAGGGGGGTGACCTATCCCTGCCTCATCAGCGCATGGAACCTCTTTTCCTTTTCTGACTCAGTCCATCCGATGATGGCAGCCAGTATTTTTCTGACATACTTAATCTCCATTATAATCCGTAAGTTGAATTTAACTCAAAACCGCAAACCCCTCCCCAAACCCCAGTTCGTTCCGTCTAGTTTCTATGTAACAAGAAAGACAAAGTGCTGGAGTGACAATTCATGCCAAGACATTTGATCAATACTTTATTTACACTGATACTGAGATCTCTGGAATGCAGAGTGGCGGCTACTTATAATTCACCAGCTGGGCCACAGGAACTTCAGTTCCCGGCCTGCTTGTTTGAAACTGTCTCTCAATCTCCACTGAAAAAATTGCGGTGAGTGTATCGTTCCTCTGATCCCTTTCCTTAAAGCGCCGTCAGCACCACGGACGGATTCAGTGGAGCTGTGATGAACAGGTTCGCCAGATCGTTGCACGGATAAAGGTTCTTCTCGCAAAACATTACCGGCGAATTCTCTCTCGTTGCTGCTGCATGACCAGAAGGTTTACTCCACATTCGTGTGCGTATTGTGACAAGAATTCACAAAATGGATCCGAGAGAAACATTTCACCAGATTCCGCTTTCTCTTGCAGACAACAGATTCACTGAAATGGTATCATTCGATTTCCTCTTCAATGCCCAGCAAGTTTCCACGTTCTGTGTAAACTGGTCTTGTTTTTTACACCCCAGCAACTTTTATACTACAGTCGTTATCTTGGTCACATTGCACTCCAATAGATCCCAGTTCGATGGAGGACGGCAACGTAAATATTACTCGTACTCCAGTTTCTCAGTAAGAACGTGTATACCGACGATTACTACTCAAAGGGAAACCTGCTGCCCAAGTTATCTTTTGTACTTTGCAAGCATCCGGTCAATTTTGCTTGCCCATCACAGGCGGGATGAACGGCAGGACCAGTTTAACATGGTGCACATGGGATGAACAGAATTGCCATCGCTATGTACGCTCTATGTCTGAATTTCTCGTTCATTCTACTCCAAAGCCTCTCCCGTCCCGGGCGCCTGTCTTCATCTGCATTTATTTCCCCACTTTCTCAGTATCGGCCGTTATGGACAATTTTGACAATTTCCCCTCCGCATTGAGAACTCCATTTGACGCACACACATGAATGAAGTCACAGGACAATAGGCGGATTTTGAAATACGTGGTTCATTTCTCCATCCTCATCTGGACTCAGCGGGAGCCAGTTTCAGTTGTGTCGAGATTTGTTTAGATTATTACGAAAGGAAATGAATAATTGCATTCATTTTTATTGATATTCTGGGTAATGTTGAAATATAAGTCAGTGTTTTATTGCCACAGGTTGGAAGTGTGTGCTGTGTATTGTATCTGCCTTATGTGCTACATGCTAGACAACTGCGACGTTTCTGTAATGTAGTGGTTATCACGTTCGCCTAACACGCAGAAGGTCCCTGGTTCGAAACCACGCAGAAACATTCGCTCATACTTTTGTATAAATCAAATCATTGGAAGGGACGCAACCATGTTTATTTAATTGAGTACTTCTATAACTCGTCTATAAAGTGAGCATAACCTTGCCCACTTAACGCTGGACAAAGAGAAGTCAGTATTTATGCCGTGACCGTTTATCAGACTTAAAAAGATGGGCCACGAACCATAATAAGAAGTTTGTTAAAGCCGGCTGGTGGTATAAGGAGGCAGATAAGAGGGAAGGTAACGTGTATGGAACGAGGAGAAAAAATGTGTAAAATTCTCATCTGAGACCACAATGCACGGTGACACGCGCCCTCTGTGGCACACTGTGATCGCTTCTGACCTGCGACGCTTTTCATCCCAGGTACGTGCGTTTGATTCAATCATCGGCCAGTTTGTCATTTCATCTCCAATCTTCCCCTCTTTACGTGCCTTCTAGCACCTGTCTTCACTGATCTACAAATGGCGGGAAGAGGATTCGGATGTTGCAAATACACTATTCAGCAAATCAGGAGAACATTGCACTGAATCGGATTTTGAACAAGGTTATGCAACATTTCATATCAGATGGAATAAGGAATTTGAAGAAATTAGCGGAAGCTGAAGCAAGTCCATCGCTATCAGACGATGCAGAGCAATCCTCATCAAAACAGCTCGAGGACAGGCCAATGCCACGTAGCCTAACTTGCCAAGAAATGGGTCCTGTGAAAAGGAGCCGGGTTTTCGAACTCCCAGAGGCGCATTTAGTTTATTGAAAGGGCGTTACTTGCAAGAATCACCATTCCCTGATTTGTCACACAGATGTTGCCGTAGGACAACGACCTATCTCAGCGCTAGGAAACTCTTTTCCTTTTTTGATTCAGTGCATCCGCAGGTAGTAGAACGCGACACGACTTAATCTTCGTTATATTCACTATGGAATTTAAGTCACAGTTGCATCCACCCCCCCCCCCCCCCCACACCTCAGTCGTTCCACCTAGTTTGTATGTAGCAAGGAACACAAAGTGCTGGAGGAACTCAACAGCACAAGAAATTCCGCAAATGCTGGATATGTGATGGGAAATCAAGATGCCAGACTGCATCTCCGGAGGAGAATGAACAATTGACAATTCATGGCAAGACACTTGATCCGTACTTTATTTACACTGATACTGAGATCTCTTGAACGCAGCGGGGCGGTAAGCTCTGATTCACCGGCTTGACTTAAAGAACTGCAGCACCGGAATGCTTGTTTGAAACTGCCTCGCACCCCTTACTGAAAATATAAGAATCAGAGTCTTAACTCTGATTCCTTCTCTTCAGCCGCCGTCCACTCCAACGACGGTGATAAACAGGTTCACCCGATCGTTGTTCGGATAAAGGATCTTCGCCCGAAACGTTGACGGCGTATTCCTCTCTCTCTCGCTGCTGCATGACCAGAGGAGTTACTCCACTATTGTGTGCGTATTGTGACAAGAATTCACAATCTGAATCGGGGAGAAACACGTTGAAACATTTCACCAGAATCCCCTTTCTCTCACAGCCGGCATATTCACTGAAATGTTATCTTTCCATTTACTCATCGACGGCCATCATATTCTGTATAAACTGGTCTTGTTGTTTACACCCCAGCGGTTTTTATACTGCAGTGGTTATCACGGGCAACTTATACGCCAATGGTGTTCCCAGTTCGATAGAGGACTGCAACGTAAATATTTCTCGTGTTCCAGTTTGTCAGTAAGAGTGTGTATACTGTGGGTCTCTATTCAAAACGCACAAACTGATGCCCGAAGGTATCTTTCTACTTTTCAAGAATTCGGACGTATGTTTGCCCATCACAGGTGGACAGTAGGGCAGGACCGGTTCAATACGGCGCAAATGGGATGAACAGAATTACCATCGCTATGTACTCCGTGTGTCTGAATCCCTCGTTCAGTCGACTTTGAAGCCTTCCCCTTCTAGACCTTGTCTCCATCTTAGTTTCTGCCCCGGTTTTTCAATATCGGCCGTAATTGACAATTTTGAATTTGGTTATTGTGTTCCTTCGCGTTGAAAACTCTATATCGACCACACACGAAGAAGTCAAAGGGCGACAAGCGGATTTTGAAATACGTGATGCGTTCCTACAACGCTAACTGGACTCAGCGGGATCCAGTTACAGTTGGGGCGGGATTCATGAAGGTTGTTAGGAGTGGAAATGAGCAATTGCATTAATTTTTATTGATATGGAGTTTGATTTTAGAATACAATTCAGTCGTTAGGATCGGTTTTCCATCAGCTGGAAGTGAGTGCTTTGTATAGGTCTATTCGTATCCGCTGCTTGTGGTACATGATATGAAGTTGTAGGTGTTGCGTGCTTCCGTTTCTCATTCCATAAACAAAGCATCCGCTCACCCACAAAACGCTGGAGCAAGAGCAGTTATGGTTTTTGTCGTGACCGTTCATCAGGAGTGCAAAAGAAGCGGCACGATCCTGAATAAGAAGTTTGGTAAAGGTGTTTACACGTCGACAGGTCATAGGAGGAGGCAGCTGAGTGAGAAGTTAAGATGGAGAAAGCGTGGAGAAGAATTGTGTAAAATTCTGATCTGAGACACTGTTAGCGGTGACACACACTCTCGGCCCCACACTGTGATCTCTACTGGCATTCACTCAGCACCCAGTTTGTTATTTCAGCCCCATTTCCCCCCAATATTTAGGCGAACAGGTAGGAGGTTCTATCCGTCTGGTAGAGATATCCGCATGGGGTGTCGTTTCCCATGTGCCAGGATGCAGGATGTATCGGATCGGGTGCAGAGTTTTCTGCAGGCAGAGAGTGAACAGCCAGAAGTCTTGGTACACGTTGGTACCGATGACATTGATGGAGAAAGTGGAGAAGCCTCCAGGGTAGTAATCTCAGGATTGCAGCCACTGCCACGTGATAACGAGCCCAAGAATAGTATGATCAAGCATATTAATGCCTGGTCGAGAGACTGCTGTAAGGGGCGGCTTCGGGTTCCTGGATCACTGTGACCTCTTCTGGCGGAGGTATGACCTGCACAAAAAATGAATGGCATGCACCTGAACACAAAGGCGTCCAGTATCCCATCAAGAAGGTTTAATGGAGTTGTTAGGGAGGGTTTAACCTAATTTGGCAAAGGGGTTGGAACTAGGCTGATAGGGCCGAGGAAGGGGAAAATGGAAGTAAATCAAAGATAGCGTGCAACAGAGATCATATAAAGCACAGACAGGAGATGAGGAATAATCACAACCTGTGGGATGATTTACAGGACAACAGAGGCGTTGTGCAGTTGAAAAAGTAGCAACAAATAGTGCACTAAAAGTGTTATATTTGAATACACGCAGCATAAGAAATAAAATGGACGTTCTCGAAATTCAGCTACAGATTGGCAGGTATGACGTTGTGGCCATCTCTGAAAAGTGGCTAAAGGATGGCTGCCATTGGGAGCTGAACTTCCAAGGACATCCGAGGTATCGGAAAGATAGGTTAGTAGGCAGATGGGGTGATGTGGTCCGTATTTACACTGATATAGAGATATTTGGAATGCAGAATGACGGCTACTTATAATCCACAGGCTTGACTTTAAGAACTTCAGCATCGGGCCTGCTTGTTTGAAACTGTCCGCCAATCCTCACTGAAAATATACTGTGAGTGTGTCGTTCTTCTAATCCCTTCTCTTCAGGCGCCGTCAAAACCACTGACGGATTCAGTGGAGCGGTGATCAGCAGGTGCCAACCATCGTTGCCCGGATAAAGAGTTTTCTCCCGAAACGTTGAGGATGTATTCCTCTCTCTCACTGCTGCAAGACCAGAGGAGTTACGCCACTTTTGTGACAAGTATTCACAATCTGGATCAGGAAGAAACAAAATAAAACATTTCACCAGATTCCCCTTTCTCTCACATCCGACACATTCACTGAAATAGTGTTCTTCGATTTACACTTCAAAGCCCAGCCGGTTTTCACGTCCTATGTAAACTGGTCTTACGTTTTTCGTACAGCCCAGCGGTTTATATACTGCAGTGGTTATCACGATCGAATTACACGCCAATAGTTCCCAGTTCGATAGAGAACGGCAAAGTTAATATTTCTCGTGTTCTACTTTGTCGCTACGATCGTGTATACTGTGGATTTCTACTTAAACGGACAACTGCTGGTCGAAGGTATCTTTGTACTTTGGAAGCATTCCGGTAAGTTTGCTGCCCATCGCAGGTGGGAAGAAGGGCAGGCCCGGTTCAATACATCGGATGAACAGAATTACCATCTCTATGTACTCTGTGTGACCGAATCTCTCGTTCAGTCGACTTTGAAGCCATCCCCCTCTATATGCAAAATCTATATCGACGACACATGAAAACAGTCAAAGGGGGACCAGCGGAATTTGAAACACGTGGTGCGTTCTTACAGCTCCAGCTAGAATCACCGAGAGCTAGTCACAGATAGGGCAGAATTCGTGAAGATAGTTAAGAGTAGAAATGAGCGATTGCATGCATTTGTTATTGATGTTGAGTTTGATATCAGTATACATTTCAGTCGCATTCACTGGAAGTGAGTGTTTTGTATAGGTCCATTTGTATCCGTTGGATGTGGTACATAACAAGCAGCCATAGCATTTATGTAGTGTCGTGGTTATCACGTTCGCCTAACACGCGGAAGGTCCCTGGTTCGAAACCAGGCAGAAACATTCTATCATACTTTTGTATACAACAAACCTTGGAAAGGGAGGCAACCACACGTTAATTCGATGGAGTATTTCTGTTACTCGTTCCATAAGCAGAGCATTCCCTCACCCACAAAACTCTGGAGCAAGAGCAGTTAGTATTTATGCCGTGAGCTTTCATCAGGACTGCAAAAGGCACAAACCAGAATAAGAAGATTGGTAAATATGTGTACACACAAGTGATAGGAGAAGGCAGTTGAGAGGGAAGTTAAGATGCAGGGAGCGTGGGGAAGAATTGTGTAAAATTGTGAACTGAAACAGTGCTAGCGGTGACACATACTCTCTGGCCGACACTGTTATCCTTTCTCATCCCAGGTACATGCGCTCGATTCACTCAGCACCCGGTTTGTCATTTCACTCCAATCTTCCCCAATATTCAGGGGAACAGGTAAGAAGTTGTAACAGCCTGATAGAGATACCCGCATGGTGTGTTGCCTATCAGGTGCCAGGGTGCAGGATGTCTCAGATCTGGTCCAGTGTATTCTGAAGCCATGGGGTGAACGGCCAGAAGTCTTGGTACACGTTGGTACCAATGTCATTGGTAGAGAAAGGGAGGTGGCCAGAATAGAGAATTCAGGGAGCTGGGTAGGAAGCTGAAAAGCAGGACCTCCAGGGTAGTAATCTCAGGATTGCTGCCTGTGCCACGTGCTAACGAGCGCAAGAATAGTATGATCAGGCATATAAATGCGTGGCTGAAAGACGGCTGTAGGGGGCGGGCTTCAAGTTCTTGTATCATTGGGGCCTCTTCTGTGGGAGGTACGACCTGTACAAAAAGCATGGGCCCAGACGGGTCCAGTATCCTAGCAGGCAGGTTGAATAGAGCTGTTAGGGATTGTTTAAATGAATTTGGCAGGGGAATGGGAACCGGACTTAGAGGGCTGAGGAAGGGGAAATAGAAATAAATCAAAGATAAGCTTCCAACAGCGATGATAGAAAGGACAGGCAAAAAATGAGGCATCATCACAGCCAGTGGGATGATTTACAGGGCAACAGAGGCGTGATGCATTTAAAACAGAAAGCAAAATCTACTGGACTGGAAGTATTATATTTAAAAGCACGGAGCATAAATAAAATGGACAAGCGTGAAATTCAGCTACGGATTGATAAGTATGACGATGTGGTCATCTCTGAAACTAACGTCCAAGGATATACGGTGTATCGGAAAGATAGGTTAGTAGCCAGAGAGGGTAGTGTGGCCCTGTGTACAAGAAATAATATTAAATCATTAGAAAGGGATGACATAAGATCGGAAGGTCTAGAGTCACTATGCATTGAGTTAAGAGATGGCAAGGATAAAAGGATCATATGGCAGTGCTGTGCAGGCCTCCAAACAGCAGCCGGGATGTGGATTACAAATTGTAGCAGGAGATAGAAAAGGCTTGTCAGAAAGGCAATGTCACAATAATCGTTGGGGATTTTAACATGAAAGTGGACTGTGAAAACCAGGCCAATACTGGACCTCAAGAGAGAGAATTTGTGGAATGTCGAAGGGATGGTATTTGCTATCTTGAGGCAAATCAGAGTAGATAAATCCCCAGGACCTGACAGGGTTATCCCTCGGACCTTGAAGTAGACTAGGGTTGAAATTGCAGATGGAGTTGAATACAGGCAAGTGTGAGGTCCTTTATTGCACTTTAAAAAGAAAAGCAAGGTAGATCATACAAGGTAAATGGCAGAGCACTGAGGAGTGCAGTAGAACTGAGGGATCTGGGAATACAGATTCCAAATTCCCTTAAAGTGGTGTCACAGGTAGAAAGGGTAGTAAAGAGAGCTTTTGGTACATTGGCCTTTATAAATCAAAGTATTGAGTATAAGAGTTGGAATGTCATGGTGAGGTTGTATAACGCATTGGTGAGGCCGAATTTGGAGTATTGTCTGCATTTTTATCACTGAAGTACAGGAAGGATATTAATAAGGTTGAAAGAGTGCAGAGAAGGTTTACAAGGATGTTGCTAGGACTTGAGAAACTGAGTTACAGAGAAAGGTTGAACAGGTTAGGACTCTATTCCCTGGAGCATAGAAGAATGAACAGAGATTTGACAGAGGTATATAACATTATGATGGGTATAGATAGGGTGAATGCAAGCAAGCTTTTTCCACTGAGGCTAGGGGAGAAAAAAAACAAAGGACATAGTTTAAGGGTGAAGAAATAAAAGTTTAAAGGGAACATTGGGGGGGGGGGGAGCTTCTTCACACAGAGAGTGGAGGGAGTGTGCAATGAACTGCCAGATGAAGTGTTAAATGCAGCCTCTCTTTTAACATTTAAGAAAAACTTGGACAGGTTCATGAATGAGAGGTGTATAGAGGGATATGGTGCAGGTGCATGTCAGTGGCACTAGGCAGAAAAATGGTTCTGCACAGCCAAGAAGGGCCAAAAGGTCTGTTTGTGTGCAGTAATGTTCTATGGTTCTATGATGGCTTTTTAGAACAGCTTGTTGTTGAGCCTACTAGGTGATCTTTCGCTGAGGGTCCGAAGACCCTAGATCTTTGCGATCTTCGGCACAAGAGTTCGTAAAAAGCAACAAAACGGACTTTTTAACGTTGCTGTTATGTCTCCCGTTCGCTGCGAAAATGGGGAACACCTCCCTCTCCCTTATTAGGGAGGAAGAGAACCTGGTGGTTGGTATATGCCGGATGAATGGCGATAGTCTTTGGGGTAACTGCAAGGTCTAAATATTTTGTTTTGCCTGTGGGGGGAGGGGGGATTGTTGATCGCCGCCGATTGTTGCGCGGCACTTCCCTGTTGTCTTGGATGTTTTGCGAAGAAGAAAAAGCATTTCAGGATATATATTGTATACCTTTCTTTTGACGTTAAATTGAACCTTTGAACCTTTGAATCTTTGATCCTTGCGGTGGGGACAGGAACGCTCACAAGCCAAGAAGCAATTTACACTCCAAAATGCCTATGTATGTAACACAGAGCGAGACAGAGAATGAGGCGGGACTCATCTCCGCGGATACCATCCTGAGGCCGTCCCATCAGAATGCCAATCAGTTGCGGACACCCGAAACAATAACGGCGACAGAATAAATAAAGAGGCGCTTCTCCCCTTTCCTGCTTCTTCCATTTCCCACTCTGGGCTCCTTCTGACCTCCTTTCCTCCTCAGCTGCCTTCTCGCATCCCCCTGGTCCTCCTCCTCCTCCCCTTTCTCCCATGATCTACTCTCATGTCCTATTAGATTCCTTCTTCTCTAGCGCTTTACGTTTTCGTCTAGAGCCTCGTTACTTCCTCCAAGAGGACCACACCCATGTAATAGGCTGGAGGCTTCCGTGCCTGAATTACTCTGGGAACATTGCTGGCCGGTTAAGAGCTTTTATTTTGGCTCTTGGAAAGCTCACCGTGCCAAACGGGTTAAAGGACAGAGGCCAGGCTAAAAGTGGTGTACCAGTCCTCCAGGTAAGGGGGTTCAACTCAAGGCTAAAGATCCTGACTGGTCAAACAAAATCGTTATGAAAACAGCAAAGAAGAATTCTTCTCCATCTGATCAGACAGCGGATATACTGATCTCTGGCAAGTGCATCTCTCCCACTAAGGCAAATTATCGAAGTTCCTTCTATGTGTGTACCTCGTGGCGCAATGGTAGTGCGGCTAACTCCAGAACATTGGCAGCATTTTCAGTAATCACATCTTCATTGGAACCATGCACGGAGGGAAGATCGAGAAGGACTAAACATTCAGCAAACATGAAGATTATGGGAAAATGGAAGTAGATCCAGGTGAATCACAACACAATAGTCTTAGCAACGATTACGTAAATAAACCGCTGTTCTAGCTTCAAACATTTTTTCGTATTTTCCGTCTTTGCACTGATAATTGTTACGTACCCCGTAACTGGGTCACTTACCAGCAAAGATGGAGAGGTCCGTTGAAGTCTGATGGTACTATTTTTAAAAGTTTTTATTTATAAAGGGGCACAAAAATAAGATTAATACAAACATTCAGATAATATATGTCGTCAATACTCAAACTAAAAGCGCGGGTATAATCATAATCATCAATAAGAAATAACTCTATCGTTTGTCTAGGGGTTACTGTATTGTCCGATGAAGAAATAAATGTCAATTGTCATTAAAGATGCAGCTCTTTTGGGTTGTAGAGAGAGACAGTCTTAAACTTGCCCGTGTCTTTTATGAGGCCGATCCGTTGAGTCGGGGGAGTTGGTTCCCCGTTATTAGTTCAAAAATCGTTGTCCGTGGTACCAGCCACCGGCTCCCAGGCAAGGGAACCGAACGCACGTGGCTTCCTTCAAATGGCTTCCCGCTATTACGGGATCGCTAGCGTTTCTTCTGGTGCGTCTGAGGGGCCGTCTCTACAGCCCCTCTTTTATCTTGACTCGCAGGGTAGTAGATGTCAATCAGGTTGGGGGTGATGCAATCTCTGTCTCAACCAGCCCACTTTGCCCAAGGGCTTGCACGTAGCATAGTCCCCAATCCACAAATGTGTCTCCAAGAGACAATGGCCAATGTCGCGTTATTTTGCATCGCCGGGGAACGAGGCATCCTGCACGTCTCTCTCCCATTTCCTGGGTCCTCTGACCCAACCCACTAGTGCTCTTGCGATTCTCACAAGGGTGTGGGCTGCGGGCATAACATCTCCCCTCTTCAAAGCGTTTTTACCAGCGGTTAAAAACGAAGTAGTACAGAGTCTTACAGGATTGGGGGAAGCTAACACAATACCAAAGTTTTTCTTTTCTACAGAGTAATACAGTGATACATTCAATTCTGCATCCAAACAGTTAACGATTACAGTGTCACTTCCTTTAATATTTTAACATCTTGTACCTTACTAAAGTCTTGTAGCATCAGACTTCAATTTAATAACCAGCTTTTTTTTCAGCAAACAAAACTAACGAATTGTGATCTTAAGCTTACGTGTATACTACCAAAGGTCATGCAAATACCAATCGTTATGTGGCTTTCAACTTAACAGGCAGGCTTCCAAGGGGTTTGTCTTTATTATTCACATGCTTTGTCGAAATCCCGTACAACCGGCTGGGCTATTTAAAAATGGCGCCCTTCATTAACCGTCGCCTCTTTTCCGGTGAGTTCCTACGTGAGGAACTCGGGTAGTTTGGCGAGGTAAACTCCCGTTCGCCTCTTTCATAGGGGTTATTTTATCAACACCGTGTCGCAAACTTAGACCATTTCCACCCAATTCTTTAATTTTACACAGGTGGCTAGCCCTCTCGTCAGGATCCTTCAGGCTATTGGTTTTTAATTCGAACTCTTTGTTGAAGCAGCATTTCAAATTCTGCCTTTTCACACCACATTCTGGAATAACAATAGGGTGGGGGGCCCCGGCATCTCCCGGCTTAATCTGTAAGCGATCTGCAGGATTTAAAATTTCTTCATTCGATTTGGGAACTGCAGCTTTCCCGTTTCCTTCCATAATAATATTTATCTCCCCATTTTTGAGCTCCGCATTGAGTTTCACCACACCTTCGAGCACAAACACCGGGGAACTCTCACTTCCCACTATTACCAAGGTTCCAAGGTTAACCCTTTCTTCACTGAACCAAGTCAATCTGACAGCTGAATCAAATACCTCAGACTTTTTCTGAGCTCCGTTACTAGGTTCAGTACCACGTGCATCCCCATCTTGGACACACTCAAACGGGACATTGTCCTCTTCCAGGCTTTCAATACCCGTACCCTTTTCAAATTCTAAATTCCCCTGATCCTCCCAGTTACTCTCTGGGCAACTCCCTTCCGGAGTAAACTCAACCCCACGGGCTGAAATAACCTCATCTGCCAACCAGCAGACTTCTTCAAGGCAAGGGCACTCTTTTCATCTAGGACTGCCCTCATTTCATTGTCGGGAACACCTTTAGAATTTTCAACTTCGTCAAACAGGTCTGCCAAACCAGACAGATCATACATGTCCAACTCTGGACCTCTTAACCGCCCCAACGGTTCCTCATCTTTATTTTCTGCCTCGAGACCCTTGCTCCTCGCTAAGGGAGGATCTACCTCCTCTCCCTTACCCTCTTTCACTGTACTACTCTTCGTTTTACCACCTTCTAAACCCTCGTGGCACAGGGTCGGTAAAAACGTCTCGGCCAAATCGAAACTGGCCAGATTTAAACTGCTCTCTGTCACAGCTGCCTCTCTCAACAGGCTGCGAGTGACCGCGCATGCGGGATAGCTCTTGGAAGCTAGGGGCGGAGCTTCAACACTCACAGGCTGGTTTATCAGCGTCATGGCTGCCCAAACCTTACCCCCGGCTAAATCGTTACCAAGAAGGACGTCCACGTCAGTTCTCGGGAATTCTGAGGGCACCCCTATTTCAACTGGTCCAGACACCAGCTCACAACCCATAATGACCTTATGTAAGGGCACCATTTCTATCCTTTTATTTATTCCCTTCACCGCTACCATACCCGTTTTCCGACCAAATTCTAGTACCTTACTGCTGATCAACGACAGCTCAGCCCCCGTGTCTCTCCAGATTCGTACGGGAATTGGTGGGTCCCCCTTCCTCAAAGACACGGTCCCGTGTGACAGACAAATCTCAGACCCTTCTCGTACTCTGTCTACCCAGGGCTCTCTTGTTGATTTACTGATTACCATGGCACATCCGATAGGGACTGCTGCTTTCCCTTTTCCCGTCTCCCTCCTCGGAGCAAAGCACTGAGACGCAACATGCCCGCTCTTCCCACAATTAAAACAGGTCAAGCCCGGAAATCTCTGGCCGTCTGGCCTTTCCCCCTCAACCTTACCACTAGCTCCCGGCGGGACCTCTGCCTCAGCCGGCAGACTTTCTCGATCGTTCCCACGGTCTCTCGGGGAACTTTTATTCGAGGAAAACTTTGCCTTGTGGGTTAGGGCATATTCATCTGCGAATCTAGCAAATTCTGAAATGGACTTATACGGCTTCTCATTCAAATACATCCGGATCTCCTCCGGAACACAACCTTTAAATTCCTCAATCAAAATTAACTCCCGGAGACGCCCATAATCCTCGTCCACTATTTCTGCGGTGCACCAACGGTCCAAGGGCACCCCCTTCTCATGGGCAAACTCGGTATACGTCTGATTCCACCCTTTCCGTAAATTTCTGAACTTTTGCCTATACGCTTCAGGTACCAGCTCGTAACCCCGGAGAATGGCCGCCTTTACTTTGTCATAATTCTCCTCCTCTTTCTCCTCCTCTTCCTCCTCCATGGACAACGCCGCATATGCCCGCTGTGCCTTCCCTTTTAACACACTTTGTAACAACGTCACCCACTGTGCTCTGGGCCACTTCTGATTCACTGCCACCTTTTCAAAAAGCAAGAAATAACTATCAACATCCATCTCCTCGAACGGGGGTACTAACCTAAACGCCCGACTAACATCAAACCGCTCCTCTCGGTCTGACCCCTGACCTCGTTGCTCTTGCTTTAACTTCTCCATCTCCAAGTCATGTTTCCTCTGTCTCTCTGCCTCCCTCTCCTTCTCGGCCCTTTCTTTCTCTCTCTCTCGGCTGCTTCCAGCTGCTTTAACTTAATTTCATGTTCCCACCTTAATTTCTCCAACTCTAACTGAGCCGTCCCACTAGCTGGTACCTTTTCAGGGATATTTTCCAATACCTCAGCTGCAAACACATTCTTCTCAATGTAATACTGAGTTATGGCCCTTCGCACCTCCCGCTTTTTCATTGACGACCTCACCTCTGCGAGGTTTAACCCCTTCGCCAAATTTACCAAGTCTGATTTGGTGGCCGCCTCTAGCGCCCCCAGAGTCGGGTTTCCTATAAATTCATCCACGTCCATCTTTGCTGGTTTCCCGTCTGGCTACCCGCGTACCAGATCCAAGTTTGGACTTACAATCCCGATTCACTGGCCCTCCAATTTGGTATCAAATCTCGAGACGAGATCCCCAAGTTGTTACGTACCCCGTAACTGGGTCACTTACCAGCAAAGATAGAGAGGTCCGTTGAAGTCTGATGGTACTATTTTTAAAAGTCTTTATTTATAAAGGGGCACAAAAATAAAATTAATGCAAACATTCAGATAATATATGTCGTCAATACTCAATCTAAAAGCGCGGGTATAATCATAATCATCAATAAGAAATAACTCTATCGTTTGTCTAGGGGTTACTGTATTGTCCGATGAAGAAATAAATGTCAATTGTCATTAAAGATGCAGCTCTTTTGGGTTGTAGAGAGAGACAGTCTTAAACTTGCCCGTGTCTTTTATGAGGCCGATCCGTTGAGTCGGGGGAGTTGGTTCCCCGTTATTAGTTCAAAAATCGTTGTCCGTGGTACCAGCCACCGGCTCCCAGGCAAGGGAACCGAACGCACGTGGCTTCCTTCAAATGGCTTCCCGCTATTACGGGATCGCTAGCGTTTCTTCTGGTGCGTCTGAGGGG